>NW_014554171.1:0-18727 GCF_001313825.1 Dinoponera quadriceps
TCTGGCATCGACTGCTTAGAGCGCAACTCTTTCCAGAGCACTCCGCCGCAAAAGGATTAAAATCGCTTTGCAATGAGCACGACTAGCTCAACATTCTGAACGGAGAGGGGCGGAGTCTGAAGTTGTTCCTCGGGTGATAGATCGTATGTATACGAGCAGGTGGAAGAACAAGAGTTAAGGCAAAGGTGCACGAAAATGCGACTCATTAACAAAACAAAAAAAAACATTTAATCGATACTGAAATAAAATTAACAAGGAAAGAAAATCAAAGAAAAATAACGTGTAATCAGGTGCGACAGATTATTGAGAACGCCGTCTAAGCGGTCGTTCTGGTACTGGCGCGTTTGCACCGTTGCCCCCGCGACCCGACCGACCATCCGTCGGGTCACTCGCCGGCGCTTCGCGCCACAATAACTCACACGACAGGCATCTGATGCGCTTCCGCCAGAAGCAAGATCACGTGCGTGTCAACAAATATAAACACCGGCCCGCCAAAACAACGGTGGGATATAAAATTTGACCGACGGAGGCATCGAGGCCGATTTCGCCGGAGTCAGCCAGAGCGATACGTTCGCAGGTTGCTCCGGATCCCAATCCTCCGTGCCGAGGGACCGAGACGGTGCGTCCGCCGTTTCAGCTGCGCGTTCGCAGTCGTACTCGCCATCCTTCCTCGGGACGGTGTGCTGCTGTTTCCTACGGGAGTTCCCGGTTTACATCCGACCTCCGACCGACTGGTATCCGGCCAAGACAAGTCCGGGGTGACGACTGCGCTGTCTCAGCCGAGTATTGTTGGCCAAGTCACCGCCGACCGAAAAAGACTCCGGGTCCCTCGCGTTCACCGCGCCGGGTTGCACGCGAGCAACCGAGCGAACAAAACATAGTCCGTACGAGGTATGTTCAAAAAGTATCGTGAATTTTGAATTTCCGCGGGTTACGTATATTCGATTTTCGATTTTTTTGTGACGTTATGTTGGTACTTATGTCTCTCACTTATGCCGACAAGTTCGGCCATTTTGAATATTCAGTTTATCTTTGATAGCTGTTTTGCTTGGACGTGTTTTGGCTCGTCTTCGATTTTTGCCTATTCCAAAAAATGGATCAAAGAATCTGTATCAAATTTTGTGTGAAAAACAAAATTAAGTGCGCGGACGCATTCCGAATGTTGACTGTGGCATATGGTAAAGCTACCTTGGACCGAAGCAACGTTTATCGGTGGTACAAAATATTCTCAGAAGGCCGAGAAGATGTGAACGACGAAGAGCGTGCCGGACGTCCGAGCACGTCAACAACAGACGAAAACATTGATGAAGTGAGGAAAATAGTATTGGCCAATCGTCGAATCACCGTTAGAGAAGTTGCTGAGAACCTAAACATATCGATTGGCTTGTGCCATTCGATTTTTACTAATGATTTGGGCATGAGACGGGCATGAGTCGCCGCGAAATTCGTACCAACGCCCCTGCTCACACATCGTTGCTTGTGCGCGAATTTTTTGCCAAAGACAACACACTAATAATGCCGCAGCCACCGTATTCCCCAGATCTGGCCCCCTGTGACTTTTTCTTGTTCCCGAAACTGAAGAGGCACATGAAAGGACGACGCTACGCTACGATTGAGGAGATAAAGACGGCATCGAAGGAGGAGCTGAACAAGATCACAAAAAATGATTTTTTGAAGTGCTTCGAGGATTGGAAAAAACGTTGGCACAAGTGTATAATATCTGATGGGGATTACTTTGAAGGAGACAAAATAGATATTCATGAATAAATAAATAATTTTTGAAAAAACACAAAATTCGCGATACTTTTTGAACAGACCTCGTATATATCAAAATTTACAGTTATAAATTTACAGTCAAAATTTTATAAAACGGATATGATGCGTCTGATCTAAAATAGTTTAGCTAAAAATGAAAGATATTACTGACCGTAAATTATTTTGTATATTTATCAACAAGCAAATATTTAACGTTTCCGTACAATTTCGATAATTATTATTTGAAGGTTTATTTTTCAAATTCTCTATTATATTTACTTTTTAAATTCTTTAATAATATTTTATCCAGGAAAAAAATGTTTTACTATTTTTAGGTTTTCGATGATTTGATGAGTAAACTGATTGAAGGCGATGATTACGATCCAACTGAATGGAAAGAGTTTAGTACGTTCAAAACAATACAATTTGTATATGTTTGGGGACAGGACATGTGTAAAAACATAACAAAAACCAAAGCAGCAAAAGAGCTTTTAGAAACGGTCAAGAATGTTGAATTTGATGTTATAATACAAGACGTTACATTAAATCAATGTCTATACGGATTATGGGAGGTAAATAAATAATTTAAAATTAAAAATAACGTTAAAGTAGTTACTTGTACTAATTAGAGTAAAATTTATATAAACTTAATAATAGTAGGTTAGTGATTAATTGTTTACATATAATATTAAAAATACTATTGTCAGCAATTCCTGATGACTTAAAAACTTATACAAAATTGATAGAGATTAAAAGTATCTCAACGTTTTATATGAGTGATTGAAATTAATGGATATGATTTTTAAAGGTTACGCTTATTTTTCCTTTACTATCATTCCAGATTCGACGGCCCAGCCGCCGTATAATAAGAATAAAAGCACATATTTTAGACAAAAAATTATTAGACTGTATAAATTTTTCAACGATTATAATGCTTTTTTTAAATTTATGACTTGATTTATAATTTAATCGTGCCCTTCCTTGAATTAGAACCTCAATTATAAGTGGTAGCCCAAAATGTTTGTCAGAAATATAGAAACTGTGAGATACTGAGTATCCTTCATCAAATAAATTACACTTCTCAACAAAATTAAAAAATCACCTAAAATCAGCGCAAAAAGGAAATAAATTCAAAATTATATTTCTTTGCAAAAAATGGGAAAAGAGCGATATTCGAAAAAACAAGGTAGAACTTAAAGCTTCAGCTTTCAAATGTTTCAAAATGCGTTAATCTGTAAAGATTTTACTACAAACAGCGCTAATTTAAAGTGAAATTTACAAAATTAAAGATTAAAGTTCAATTTTGATAGCGTGCTTGGGAAGAATAAAATTTTTGCCTCACATATTTTTAATTGTATCGTAAAAATTATCATTTTCCACTAAATATATTTTTTAGTCACTGCGCTATGATTCTTTCTGAATGAGTTATGACGATTTGAAGTAAGTATATTTTCAAGTTTTTTCTCTAAAAATTTGTATTATGCTGTCTATATTAGTATTATCCAAGATATACCGTAAGGAGATGACTTGGTCAGACTTACACCTTGCGCGCACGCGCGTGTGTCATAGCAGAGATAAGGGACCCCACGATGCATCACTCTTGCGGTATTTAATGACTCCAAACCCTCTCTGTTGTGTTATGCGTCTGTATATTTATGTGTATACGCATGTCTTGAAAACATGAGTTGTCACCTCTGCGACGAATCACTTTTTGACAGTGTTTTCGCATATTGATAAATTGTTGGATTAGGTCTTGCGGAATTTCACATCAGATTTGTTAGAGAGTGCCGCTGAATTCTTGTAAATTTAGGAGCTGATTGGAAAAATCTCCCAACGACCATGAAAATTTTTAATTTGCTCTATTGGATTTAGATTTGGATTTAATGATGGCGGATGATCCAACGTAATAATATTGTTTCTTTGCAAGAAATCTGTTGTATATCGAGCAGTATATACACGAGCATTATCTTGCATCAAAATAAATTTTCCTTCCATATTCTGCAAAAATAATAAATAGGAACGAATAATTTCATCAACATAACGCGTAAAAGTAAGCACTGGTAGTGGCACCATCATAAGTTCTATTCGACGGAAAACAGAAATTTCTGTCCAAATCATTGCAGAGCCATCTCCAAGTTTTTATGTTTACCACATGACGTCGTTCAAACTTTTCTCCACATCGACTCCAAATTCTAATATGATGATCATTTCCGTATAGGATGAAACGTGACTTATCAGTGAATAAAACCGTTGTCCATTGTTATGCAGTCCATTGTACATAAGTTTATGTATATTCTAAATGAGCTCGATGGTGATTTAATGTTAGCGCTGAAACACTCTTTCTAGATTTTAAACCAGTTTTAAGCAGTTTTCACCATATATTCTGATTACTAACGCGATTTTTTTGTTAGTGTACAATAACTTCGTTTATCACTTGATTCGCAATATTAACAGGATTACTGAAAACTGATCTGACGATCTGTCTATGTAATCTCCTGTTAGTGACATGTCACGTCCCCTAGAGATTTTATTCACTGACAAATTACATTTCACCTTACATAGAAATGATCGTCGTATTAGAATTTGAAGTCGACATGGAGAAAACTATGAACGACGTCACGTGGCAAATATATAAGCTTGGAGATGGCTCTGCAATGATTTGGACAGAAATTTCTGTTTTCCGTCGAATAGAATTTGTGATGGTACTATTTGTAATGGTACCACTACCAGGGTTTACTTTTACGCGTTATGTTGGTGAAATTAATAGTTCCTCTTTATTATTTTTGCGAAATATGGGAGGAAAATTTATTTTGATACGAGATAATGTTCGTGTATATACTGCTCGATATACAACAGATTTCTTGCAAAGAGACAATATTATTACGTTGGATCATCCGCCATCATTAAATCCAAATCTAAATCCAATAGAGCAAATTAAAAATTTTCATGGTCGTTGAGAGATTTTTCCAATCAGTTCCTAAATTTACAAGAATTCAGCGGCACTCTTTAACAAATCTGATGTGAAATTCCGCAAGACCTAATCCAACAATTTATCAATATGCGAAAACACTGTCAAGAAGTGATTCGTCGCAGAGGTGACAACTCATGTTTTCAAGACATGCGTATACACATAAATATACAGACGCATAACACAACAGAGAGGGTTTGGAATCATTAAATACTATGGGAAAGACAAACCCCGGGTCATTATCTTTGCTGTGACATACACACATACTACTGTGATCAAAAAGTATCCGAACTTTATTTTTTAAAAATCGCGGGAAAACTGTAAATCAAATCTGTTTACTTTCATAAGTTGGTATACATGTTCTTTATATTTAGTGAAAAAATCATGGCGTTCTTTCAAGCGGTTTGTTGAGAGTAGCAGTTGTTTATGTCAGTGAACATTTTTGTGCGCTGCGATTTTTATGATGTTGAAAAATATAGAGGATAGAATTTGTTTGAAATTTTGTGTTGCAAACGAAATTTCGTTCACAAACGCATTTAAAATGTCGCAAAAAGCTCATGACGATGATTATTTATCGAAAACAAGTGCGTTTGAGTGATTTAAGAAGTTTCAAGAAGGCCGCGAATCTGTTGAAGACGACCTACGCTCTGGAAGACCATCAACGTCAACGGATAACTCTCACATTGAGATTGAGAAAGAATTGGTACTCGAAAATCGTCGATTGACTGTGCGAGAGATAGCAGATGAAGTTGGAATATCATTTTGATCGTGCCAGCACATTTTGTCTAGTGTACTGGACATAAAACGGGTCGCATCGCGCTTAATTCCGAGAAACCTGAATTTTTCCAAGAAGAGAATCGAGCGTTAGTTTCATTTGAGATGATTTTTACGGTATCCAGAGACAGAACATACATGGGTTTGCCAATACGACGTCGAAACAAAGCAACAATCATCGGAATGGCGTTTGAAAAATGAAGCAAAACCGAAGAGAGCTCGCCTTTTGCAATCACAAGTCAGGGTCATTCTTACGGTTTTCTTTGATTATCACGGTATTGTGCATCAGGAATTCCTTCCAACTGGTCAATGGAGAATACTACTTGTTTGTCATGAAGCGTTTGCGCGAAGCAATCCGTAAAAAACGGCCGGAATTGTGGGAAACCAACTCGTGGATTTTGCATCACGACAACACACCATCGTATGCCTCGACACTTGTGCGTGAATTTCTAACAAAAAACTCAACGAATGTTGCTCCACAAGCATCGTACACATCAGACATGATCCTCTGCGACTTTTTTCTGTTCTCCCTATTGAAAAAACCACTTTGCGGACAGCGTTTTGAATTATAGCGTAATGACTAGAAAAACATTTTAAAGGAAAGATGTTACATCTTACGATGCAATTAAGAAAACTTGGGAGCAAAAATTTTGTCATATATTTTATTAAATTTGAACTTAATTTTAATTTTACAAAGTTCACTTTAAATTAGCGCCGTTTATAGTCAAATCTTTGTATAGTAACATACAGTAAGTGGCATAAGAGCGTACTGCTTGTTTCCCTTGAAAAAAATGATTGATGAAAATCAAATGTATAGTCTTGTTCTACAAACTTAGAACTAAAATGCGTTTACCTAATATGACGTCCAGTTTCCTGCATTGTCGATTAGTTTGACAACGTCGAGGCATACTTTCGATTTTCAGCCAAAATCTCTGGAAATGGTCTCCATACTTGTCGTAACTTATAAGATAAATGTTTCAAATTCAAGACACGTTTTCCCCCAAGCTTCAACTTTATGGCTGTTCACATTTGAATTAGATTGGCAACTGGAGATTAGGAGGGCCAATTTATTGAAATTATGCCATTTTCGCGTTGTCAGTGCGTGACATGCATGCACGACTTTGATGTTTGGGATCGTTGTCTCCTTGAAGTACGCACGAGTTATTATCGGGTCCAAACCATCTCTTAGCGGATTTTAATAAATATTTTTCATAAATCATATTTATCTTCTCAGCATTTAAATTGTTCGTAAAGAAGCATAAAACTTCAAATCCCTGTTTACAAAAGTATTCACAGGCATACACTTTAAGAGAATGTTTTATTGTTTGCTGAACAAGGGGTTTCACTCTTTTTACGAGTCAACCGTGCCCGTTTTCTTGGAAACCATGCTCAAAATGAAGTTTTATCATTAAAGATAATTTTCCAAAAATCACAGTAAATATTTTCCTTTGCCCACAGTAGTCGATCTTTAACGTGTTTCGGATTTAAAAGTGATTTTAGTACTATACTGTGCCATTTATAACCAGAATCAAATAATCAATGTTTGATGTTCTCATAATCTCATAATCATAATTACTTCTATATCGTTTCTATATCGTTCTTTATATATTATATAATATTTTCTGAGAAAATCATAAGGAACATGCAGAATTCTTCTCAAGTATTCTTACGATCATTTTGTCCAGTCTTTTTGTCGTAACGCGTTGAGAGCCTCTTTTGGCAGATCGTCGACCGTGTTCCTCTCATTATAACGTTTCGCGCACTTCTTTACGAATTCAGAAAATTTATCCATGTACAGGGTGCGGCGAAAGGTATGCCCTCATTTTGGAGAGCAATCAATAAAATACTATTAAATGTAGAGGATTGGAAATTTTTTTATTACCTTTGGTACTTTAAACAGTTTTTTTACATTAACGTTTAAAAACGATATCTGCAAGATGGCGGCCTCCAGTAGCAATGCACTGATGTAGCCGATTTTGAAAGCTTCGGGTTGCGTTTTGGCACATCTGAATCGGAATGGCGTTCACCTCTTCGATGATTCTCCTTTTCAGTTCTTGTAGGGTATGGGGACGATGCTTGAAAACTTTTTCTTTTAGATACCCCCACAAGAAAAAGTCACAAATGCTCAAATCGGGCGATCTTGCTGGCCACCCCAAATCACCCCTCAGAGAGACGAGTCGAGTAGGGAACATTTGCCTCAGTTTCGCCATAGAAATGCGGGCTGTATGCGCTGTTGCTCCATCTTGTTGAAACCAAATCTCCCCCAGATTTGTCTGTTCACTCAACTCCTGCAATTTAGGCTCAAAAAAGTTTTCCAGCATGAAAACATAACGTTGANAGCGCATTGCTCTCTGCGTCGCAATGACTGAACGGCCATTTTCCAAAAAAGAGCGCACAGCGAATCCACGATGTTCTCCAGTCCAAATCATGATGTTAACTGAAAACGGTTGAGAACAACCTTCCTAATGAGACCCTGCCCAACAACCTACTCACGCCATCTGGTGAGCAACGGATTTTTCAAACTCGGGCAAACCTTTCGCCGCACCCTGTATTAGGCAGCAGATGCATAGGTCATTTTGATTCTTCTTGATGTGTATACAGAAACATTCTTTCGAACCGACTAGCATACTCTGCACTCATTTTGTTTTGTGTCACAATGCGATTTAATAACAAAACATTACTGGTATAATTTAAAAATATTTTAGTCGAAAGTACTGACAAACAAAAACACTAAGGAGTATACGTATGGGTTATTTATTAGTGAATATATGAACAGTATATGAATACGATCTTGTGCCATTTACTCTAAACAAAACAGCCGAAAACTGAGGCTTTATGTTCTATAATGCTTTTTCGAATATCGCTTTTTTGCAAAGATATCTAGTTTTGAATTTTAATATTGATTTTAATGCTAATTTTAAGTGATCCCTTAATTTTGTTGAGAAATGTATATTCGGGTTTTAGAGATCCTTAATAGTATATCTGAGATCAAAATTTTAATTTTTTACTATTTAACCCCTTAACCTACAATGACGGGCAGAGCCCGCGTACGATGGTCGGGCCAAACGTAAATATTACGGGCATAGCCCGCGTACGATGGTCGGGCCAGAAGTGAATATTACGGGCATAGCCCGCGTACGATGGTCGGGCCAGAAGTGAATATTACGTGGAATATTTGATATGCAATTACAGTCTGATGCAATAATTGTTTATTACAAATTGTTTATTACAAAATGTTTATTTATACAAAAATCCAAAATACAAAATTAGTAATCTGTAACGGTATGATATAGTTCAAAGCATTCCGGTACATGTAACGGAACTTTACACTTTTTACACTCCCATGTTGTTTCTTTACGTTTTTTATGTTTGTGACAAACTGTACAACGTTTTGACGGTCTTGATTTAGAGGGTGTTGGATCAATGTGCTTTGGAAAATGAGCCCAGTCCTTCGCGTGTTACACAAGTCGTGCGAATGACCCGAACGCTGCTCGAGCTTGTATACGATTTCGGCCCTACATCTTCGAATCTAAATCGTAGGTTAAGGGGTTAAGAGAATTTTGAGCCATCTAAAATGTTTTACGGCTTTTTAATATCTTCACAATATCAATACATTCAGATAGCATTTTTGCTTACACATGTAGCAAGATAATTTATAAATTTCAAATATAACATGAAATTTATATAGTTACTAAAATCAAACTATCGTAATGAATTGTAATATTTATTGTAATCGTAATCGTATTGTAATAAAAAAGCAAAGGAATACCTTGAATTTTATTACTTTGCTTTAAACATTTTATTAATAACGTAGTACTTAACTAATATTTTTATGATTAAAATATAAGTCGTGACAAATTTTTGGTTATTTTTTGGTATTATGCGTTTTTTGTATTTAATTATTTTCTTATTTAACCGTTATATTTTTTGTGTTTTTATATTCTTGCTTTCCTTCTTGTATTTTTATATTTTTTGTTTTTTAATATGTTTAAATATATCTTTATTAATATTTTTTTAGAATTAGATTTACTTACAAGTTTTACCTTTTGCTCTAATTCATCAATAAATTTCTTCTAATTCATCAGTAGATATTTAATCTCAGGAGATAATTCTAAATAAATTTTTTGGTATTTTCTCTTGTAGAAGCGAAAAGTATAAAAATACAAAAAATAAGAAATATGAAAATATAAGGCAACATATAGAAATATAACATAGACTATATAGAAATATATACAAAGAAAATATAGAAATATAACACATACAAATATTGAAAAAAGCAAAATATTAAAATAAAATATTAAAATACAAAAAGACAAAAATAACAAAAATACTATCACGATAAATATCTTGATGATGAAAAGACTTAAATATTACTTACCTAAGTATTACTTAGCTAAATATTACTTTACTAATAAAGCTCTGCGACCGTTATTCGCGACTCGGCTGCTCCGAGTCGCCGGTGCAACACCTCGGGCGAACCTCGGGCCGCTAATTAACTCCGGACCTCCACGAGTCCGTGTGGGCGCCAGGTGCGCGAATTGCACCTACTAACTGCGGGCCCCGCGGTCGGCTTCGCCGTCCGCGCGTCGGCCACTCGACCCGAATTCGTCCCGATCGGGACCGGCAGCTCCGGGGTGATTTTAAGTCGGAGGCCGGGGGGATCCGTATGGTCGCCGGTGTCAGTCGGCGACAGATACAGGAATGGGAGAGAAAAGAAAAAAAAGAAAAGAAAAAAAACCACGACCTCGACAGCACTCCCGTTTATTTCGTCCGTCTTTCTTTTGTTTCAAACCGCGTCAAACAATACAATACGTAATTTGCTCGTTACTACGCTGCGACGGACCCGTGACGTCCGCTTTTCGCGATCGATAATCGACCGGCCGTCGAACCAAGGGGACGGGATCTCGCACGCTACGACAATCCCCGTTTTTATATACAAAAATTTAATAAAGCAATGCGGTGAGGCGGCATTACAGTTTCGGGCTCCCGGGCGGCTGGTCCTCGTCGAATATCCTCTCGCCCTCTCTTTCTCGTTCTCGTCCTCTCGCTCTCTCTCTCTCTCTCTCTCTCTCTCTCTCTCTCTCTCTCTCTGACTCGTCCTCTCGCTCGCTCTCTCTCTGATTCGCTCTCTCTCCGCCACAAAACTCCTCACGCGTTTTTCTCGGCACGGCAGCAAAAAGCGCGAAACGACAACGTGAGACGGTAACGGTAGCTCTAACTCTTTCGGAACGATAGCTCTCACTCGTTGGTGACGATAACTCCAACTGCTCCAAAAATTGTAACCGACCAGGTCGTAACGAAAGCTGCTACTTCTTCCCCCTTCTTTTTCGGCAGCCGACTCTTTGCCGACGGCGCCCGAGTCGCCTCCGAGCCCGCCGCTCCACCGCTGGTCTATCCCGGTGCGGCTCCGGGCTCCGTGATCCTGAGCGCGACCTCGGCCCGCCGGCCCTACCGTCGTCGAGGGGTCGAAAGGATAGCCCCGGTGGTGAGGGCAGCGGCCCCTTGTCGGTCATCTCAGAGCAGAGGGCGGCGGGGTCCTCCGTTCGGCGGTCGAAGCTCCTTCCTCTTCTCGCCGCCCCTCGGAGCGGGGTGTACACTCTGTCGAGGCGCGGGGCTCGCCTCTATCGCTACCGCGCGCCCGCGGCGCGCGGTCTCCGCTAACTCCAAAAGAGTACAAACAAAAAAACTAATAACGTTAATTCGGCGCGCTCGTATGAGCACGCCACTCGCCCTACGGTAGAGCCTTCGTCCTTGTGACGGGCGCTCCGAGTCGCCACGTCACAGCTGTTAAAAAAAAAAAATAAAAGTCAACCTATTTCTTTGCTTTTACATTATGATTATGGTTTCATATTTGGACAACTACGTAAATTTCAAGTTAAATTTTGGAATTTAAAGATATCCGAACAATATTATATGTAAACAAAAACACTAAATGCATGAATATAATGAAGATATCAGAAAGTCGTGAAATATTTCGGGTCGCTTTACATCCTATTATGTAACCAAAATTAAAATTTTGTGTTTTAGATATGTAATTAGGGATCCATAATATTCGTATATACTTTGTTTGATGAAGAATATCTAATATCTTACAGCAATATTGGAAATTAACTATATATTTCGGGCAAACTTCGGAGGCGATTTCAGTGCGACGTTGTCATAAATTGGCCTCAGCTGCATGAAGGGAAATACACACAAAAGCATGTACCGTGTATGTACCAGGTGTAGAAGTTTGAAACCGGAATTTTTTTATAAAAATTACACGTCTGTTTAAAAATGATAAAAAATATTTTATTCAAAATAATGTCCATTGCTATTTATACATTTTTCCCATCTCTCCGGCAGTTTATGAATGCCACGCCAAAAAAGCATTCCTTCTTTTAAAGCGAACCAGCTATCGAGCCATTTTCGTACATTTTCATACAAATTGAAGCGTTGTTCAGCGAGAGCGTGTCCCATTGATGCGAATAGATGATAATCGGACGGAGCCAAGTCTGGAGAATAAGCCGCATGCGTTAGTATTTCCCAACTGAACGCCTCGATCGTTTCCCTGACCCATTTTGCTGTGTGTGTTGGGATATTATCATGGAGCAAAATGACTTTGTGTTGACTTTTTCCATATTCCGGTCGTTTTTCACCCAATGCTCGATTTAAATCGATCATTTGCTGTTGGTAGCGATCAGTGTTAACGGTTTCACGAGGTTTTAGCAGCTCATAATAGACACTCTTCTGATCCCACCAAACACAGAGCATTGTTTTCTTTCCAAAGCGATTGCAGTGGATGTCGATGGTTCGCCTGGATTCACCCATGATTTCTGACGCTTAGGATTCTCAAAATATATCCTTTTTTTCATCACCTGTCATGATACGATGGACTTTCTTTTGTATCTGTCGAACAGCATTTTACAAGTGGTTTTTCGATTTTCTTGCTGTCTTTCATTCAGTTCATGCGAAACCCATTTTCTCACTTTCTGAATCATGGTTTTCAAACGAATTGAGACAGCTTTCTGCGTCACATTTAATTCATCCGCGAGTTCTTCTTGAGTTTGAGTATCATCTTCATCCAATGATGCTTGCAATTCGTTGTCTGCGAACTTTTTCGGTGGTTTCCCACGCTCTTTGTTTCTCACGTCAAAATCAGCACTTTTGAATTTTTTGAACCATTTGAAACACTGTTTTACCAAGAGCATGTTTACCGTAAGCTTCGACAAGCATTCGATGCGCAGTAGTTTCCTTCAAATGATAACAAAAAACCAATGCTGACCGCAAATCGTAGTTCGTAGTCACAAAACTCGACATGTTTAAGGTTATAGAAAAATATACCGGTGCATGGAACTTGGGTTGTTGTGTGTTGAAAATCTTCGTCAGCTGTTAGAGGGAGATGATGGCGCTGCAGAAGCGGTCTTACGGTCTAACTAAACTGATGGCTAGCACCATCTATAGGGAAATTCCGGTTTCATACTTCTACACCTGGTACATACGCGTTCCAAACTTCGGACACTTTTTGGCTATTAGAAGGAAATGGACATATAGGACTACCTGCCTTCTATTCTGCTACACTTCGGGTGAATGTGCGGCGATACGACGTTCACCCTGACGAAGTTAAATTGATCTTTCATGTTTTTGTGCTGAAAACGCGTCTATTTATATAAATTTTTTATACGAGAGTGGATCAAATATAAACGAGCCTTTTGCAAATAAACCATATATTTTTCAAAATTAATTCTAATTAACATTTTTCTTATTTTCCTGCATAGTCCCTCTTATCTATACACTTCCTTCAACAGTCTCGTAATTTTTTAATCTCAGTATTATAAAAAATTCGCGGACGTGTATCTAACCAATTGCATACAAACTGCTGCACCTCCTCGTTCGTTGTGAAGCACTGTCCACCAAGGGCTTCCTTGGGTGGCCCAAACATATGAAAGCGTCACCTTCTTCCTCGTACCTCGTTAAGAGCCTCCCAGAAATTTCAAACCGCACAGTTTTCTGCTCTGCATTCAGCAACTTTGGAACCCAACGAGCCGACACATTTCGAACTCCCAACTCATTGCGAATGATTGATTGCACACTTCCATAGCTGATCTGAAGTTCCTAAGAGATTTCAAGAACAGTTAAGTGCCGATCGCCTTCGATGAGTTCTCGAACAGCCTTGGTGCTTCGCGCTATGAAGCTGGTGCGGGGACGGCGCGGGTGGGCAATGTTCTCAATACGCTCCGGTCTTTTCTTAAATTCGTTACACCACTGCTTCACCCGAGCCCATGAAAGGGTTCTTTCCCCGAAATGTGGGAATAAACGGCGCCGAATTTCAGCAGCATTTACATTTTTGTTGACGAGAAACTTAATAATAACACGTTGTGCAACTGCGGGGTGTACCTTTTTCTCGCTCATCGTGATTGCTGCTAAGAGTAAGAAGCACGTGGCGCGCCAACGTTATTACTGCCTTCCACATGACCCTCCTCCACTGTCCAAAATGTTGAAGACCCCTCACGCTGCCGATGGGCGCGCAATTTAAAAAAGCTCGTTTGTATTTGATCCACCCTCGTACGAGGTCTGTTCAAAAAGTATCTCGAATTTTGAATTTCCGCGGATTACGTATATTCGATTTTCGATTTTTTTGTGGCGTTATGTTGGTACTCATGTCCTTCACTTATGCCGACAAGTTCGGCCATTTTGAATATTTAGTTTATTTTTGACAGCTGTTTTGCTTGGACGTGTTTTGGCTCGTCTTCGATTTTTGCCTATTCAAAAAAATGAATCAAAGAATCTGTATCAAATTTTGTGTGAAAAACAAAATTAAGTCTGCGAACGCATTCCGAATGTTGACTATGGCATATGGTGAAGCCTTGGACCGAAGCAACGTTTATCGGTGGTACAAAATGTTCTCAGAGGGCCGAGAAGATGTGAACGACGAAGAGCGTGCCGGACGCCCGAGCACGTCAACAACAGACGAAAACATTGATGAAGTGAAGAAAATAGTATTGGCCAATCGTCGAGTCACCGTTAGAGAAGTTGCTGAGGACCTAAACATATCGATTGGCTCGTGCCATTCGATTTTTACTAATGATTTGGGCATGGGTCGCCACGAAATTCATACCAACGCCCCTGCTCACACATCGTTGCTTGTGCGCGAATTTTTGGCAAAAAACAACACACTAATGATGCCGCAGCCACCGTATTTTCTAGACCTGCCCCCCTGTGACTTTTTCTTGTTCCCGAAACTGAAGAGGCACATGAAAGGACGACGCTACGCTACGATTGAGGAGATAAAGATGGCATCGAAGGAGGAGCTGAACAAGATCACAAGAAATGATTTTTTGAAGTGCTTCGAGAATTGGAAAAAACGTTGGCACAAGCGTATAATATCTGATGGGGATTACTTTGAAGGAGACAAAATAGATATTCATGAATAAATAAATAATTTTTGAAAAAATACAAAATTCGCAATACTTTTTGAACAGACCTCGTATATATATATTATATTGGGTTGTACGGAAAGTTCGAGCGGATTTTTCAGTAGATGGCGGTCAAATGCAAATATTAAACAGTTATGTTAATGCAGTTAGGTCAATATGTTAAATGCGTATGTGTTTTCATAAGTGACGTTTTGATACATACAGGATCCGCCACCAAAATCCGGACCGAAATTTAAATTCGAATTTCCTGCCTCATTTGACTTCGGCGGTAGGTCGTTGTTGACGTTTGGGCAAGTCAAATGTTTGCAGTAAGCGTGCAGTACCTCAAAATGTCCGAGTAGATAAAATCTAGTGCGGAATATAACTAAAAAGCGGCGATAATCAAAAGGTTTCGCGCTGGATATTCGCAGACCGAAATTATTCGGTTCTTTGGGTATTTGATATGAGATCGACCATATATAATGTTGCTGTTAAATATAATAGCTAGAATGAAGTTTCCGGCCTCTGTTCACGTCCTAGGCGTCGTCTCCAGTGAGGGTCACGTTATGCCGCTACATTTCTTTCAAAAGAAAGAAACCGTCATAAAAGAGGTTTATTTTACGCGTTTTAACCAAAGTAGTAAAGCCGTGATAGATTCCGTGGCCGCTGGGAGGCCATACATTTTCCAGCAGGACGGCGCGCCTGTGCACACAAGTCATTTAGTTCGAAACTGCCCGTCGAATAATGTGGACATGCTTTTGTCCAAGGAATTCTAGCCTCCATATAGTCCGGATATGAATCCGTTGGACTACTACGTGTGGAGTGTTATTAAACAAATGACCAATAAGTCAAAACATCCCAACGTAACACTTCTCCAGGCCGCTATCGAGACGGTATTCGCCGATATGGGCAAAGATGCTTAGAGAGCATGTCAGCGCGTCAGGACGAGGATCGAAGCAGTCATCGGAGCAAAAGGGAGTTGTAGAGAGTAATTTTGTTCTGAAAAAATACCATTAGTGATGTACAAGTTGTTTTATAATTTTAACATTTTGGCAAATAGAATTTTGTTTAAGCAAATTGTTCATTTTGTCCGGATTTTGGTGGCGAACTTTGTATTTTATAATAATAGTTGTTATGATCAAATGAAGATATTTCTCTTGGCATCAGATGAGAAATAAAAGAAAATAACATGTTTTTTCAGTACATAATCCTTTTTTTCGCGAAGCGCGAGCGTGGCATAACAGACAGCGTATTAGTTTACTATAATAGCGGTCTCTGGTTTGATCTCGGTAGAAATCAAAATATTTACGCTCATGTCTTCTGTCGTAAAGAAGCGGCACCTCTACCGAAAGCATCTTTGCCAAGAGAATCTCTCCAAATAATATACCGTTCCGAAACCGGCTTTAAATTTTAGGTCCCATATGCCTGCGTATAATCAGTGTATACCACAGGTATTTGAGAGAGGTTACCACATCCGGATATGGGCAATAGGAGTAAGAAGAAGAATGTTTCTTTATTTCCGTAAGGTCAAAAATGCGACGTAAACTCGAAACATGATATATGCTTTGTATGGAGAGGATGCTGTAAGCAAATGTATGTGTCAGATGGATGGTCAATGGTTTTCCAAATTTCGTTTAAGAGAAATGAATATCGATGATGCTTCTCGCTCTGATTGGTCAGTTTTCACGGATGTCGACCAAATAACGGCTTTAATCAGTGTTTCTGACAAATAACAATTCGGGAAATCACGGCAAGGTTAAAAGTTAACAAATCAAGTGTTTCGGAACATCGAAGCAAACTTGGAGTGGTAAAGATGCTCGATGTTTGGGTGCTGCACAATCACTGAAAAAAGTTGCATGGATTGTATTTCCATTTGTTATATGTTATATATACGTAAACGAAACGCAAACGAAAACAACGATTTTTAAAACGAATTGTAACTGTACGCACGTGAACAAGAGTCTCTTGAGAGCGTAAAGTTGAATTCAAAATAACACAATGGCGCATTAACAATAACACAATAATTCTTCAATTTATTGCTTCTTTGAAGGGGCACAACACACGCGTGAGAGTTCCGCGACGCATTCACTCTGAGAAATGTTAACAAGAACCGAAAGTGTTAACGCAAATACAATAATACTCGGGAAACTTTGTAAATACCGCACGCAGTTATTATAAGAAAGTATTTCAATAGATAAATTGCGACGACGAGCAATCGACAACGCGTAGCACAATCACGAATACGTCCTGTCACGAGCTATGCAGAAACTGACTCGGGACCAGCAGCTCCCGAGGATGTTTTGCTTTCTTTTTAGTCTCGTATTACTAAGTCACGAGAATAACAACACTATATAAGGAAATAACGCGCGTGCCTAGCGACAGCCGACACGCTGTTGTCGGCTGATCGCAGACAATCGCCTCTCGCGAGCGACACATAGAACACGTGAATCGCACGTATCATGGGTGTACCGTGTGGCTTGCAATAGTAATAGACGAGAAATAGATCGTTTATAATAATATTGAGCGAAAGAGGTCGTGGAGCATGCGAGGTGAACCGTCACTAATTACTTTGAGGTCTGGTTTGCATCCGAAGAAAATCATGTTCTCCATTCGGTGGAATTAGAAGAGAATCGTGCATTATGAGCTACTACCAAACAATTAATCCATCAATTCGGGCAAGTATTGTTCGCAACTAGACCAATTAAAAGCAGAAATCGATAAGAAATATCCGGGACTAGCCAATTGGAAGGGTTTCGTTTTTCATCACACGCTAGACCTTATACTTTTTTACAAACTCGGTAAAAGTTGTTGGGCTTGGTTGGGAAGAAAATAACATGTTTTGCTGGTGTTTGGCTGGGAAGTTTTGTTTTACTTACCATATTCATCCGATATAGCGCCGATTACTACTTATTCCGGTTCTTGGAAAACTCCCTTGATGTAAAGTTTGCTTTTTTGGAACGCTTCAAAAATCACTTGGACAAAAATTACTTTTTTGCCGAAAAAACTCAGAATTTCTACGAGAGAGAAATTATGAAATTACCCGAAAGGTGGAAAATAATTGTACAACAAAACAGCGCACATATTAAAGATTAAAATGATTGTTAACTAAACAAAATCTTTCATTTAAATTTTACTTGAAAATCCAAATTTTGAATAAAATGGTCTACCCTGTACATATATATATATATATGTATATATATATATTAGGTCTAGTAAAAAGTAATCCATTATTTTTCCAATAGAGGGCTTTACTAATCTGTATCTCGCATTGTATAAGTCCGATCGGATTACGCCAGATGGCGTTAGAAAGATAAGATTTCGTACTAAAAAACCTCTCAGACAGTTTTGTGATTGCTTGACTCAGTATTGTTTGAGCGCGCGTCAAAGATGGACACCAGCAAAGAGAAAATACGCCATATTTTACAGTTTTTCTTCGATAAAGGCGAAAACGCAAGCTAGGCGGCTAAAAATGTGAATAGTGTTTATGGTTCTGATACTGTAAGAGTCAGCACGCGTAATTTTGGTTTCGTAGATTTAGTTCCGGTAATTTTGATGTCAAAGATGCACCACGCTCCGGGAGGCCAATTGTCGAAAATGTTGATAAAATAATGAAAATCGTCGAGTCCGACCGTCATGTAAGCACCGTTTCGATTGCCAAGGAGCTAAACATTGCACAAAAAACCGTTCGGAACCATTTAAATGAGGCTGGATTCAAAAAGAAGCTCGATGTGTGGGTGCCACACGAGTTAACGCAAAAAAACCTCATGGATCGAATATCCATCTGCGAATCGCTGCTGAATCGCAACAAAATCGATCCATTTCTGAAGCGGATGGT
>NW_014554171.1:19575-35317 GCF_001313825.1 Dinoponera quadriceps
CTTGGATAGTCGTTTGAAGATCACGTGATGGTCACTTTTAATTTCTTAAATGGAAACCCCCATTTTTTAATGCATATTCTTATAGCTTACCTCGAGAGCTTTCCAAAACGCTATAATGAAACGTTTTTTTAATCAGTACTTTTCGAGTTATGAGGATTGAAAGTTACGGTACCGCCGGCATTAGCATTACCCAGTCGTGATGTATGACATGTCTGATACTGTCACGTAAGGTGTAACAAAATTCTCATTTACCAGCCATGTCGTATTCAAACGCGGAAGCTTGTGATATGATGCTTATTTTAGGTGAATGTGATGGTCAATTTAGAGCAGCTGCAAGATTGTGGCGAGAACGATACCCAGATCGCGCTCCTCATTCGTACAAAGTTTTTTCTCGCTTAGCTAACCGAATTACCAATAAAGGTATTCTTCAACCGGATCACAATAAAGGTAGACAAATTCGACGCCAAGTTAGAGATGAAAGGATGCCGGAGATTCTTGCATCCGCTCAATTGCATCCCCTCAAATGCGAACGCCCTACGACAAGAGATGATATGATTCGTAGAATACGTCTCGCTATTCGTTCTCTACATGTTGATGAAATTCTTCATGCAACAAATAATTTCGAGAAAAGAGTACTTGCTTGCATTGAAGCAAACGTTGGGCATTTCGAACACCAGGCTTAATAACATCAGCCACACACACACACACACACACACACACACACACATTCACACACACAAACACACAAACATACAAAGAGGTGTAAATCCGACCGTGCAACCTCCACCTTGGGTAATGCTAATGCCGGCGGTACCGTAACTTTCAATCCTCATAACTCGAAAAGTACTGATTAAAAAAACGTTTCATTATAGCGTTTTGGAAAGCTCTCGAGGTAAGCTACAAGAATATGCATTGAAAAATGGGGGTTTCCGTTTAAGAAATTAAAGGTGACCTTCACGTGATCTTCAAACGACTATCCAAGGTCAAACCAATGACACCATCTTATGTGCCCCTCGAAGTCACAAAACTTTTGTCTGAAATATTTTTCTTTAAAATGTCGCGTTTACGAAAAAATCGGGTGAGTCGGGTGGTCTGGGACACCCTGTATATGTACAGAGTGTTTAAAACTAATCTTGGTTTCCGCGATGTGCAAGTAGAAGGGATGAAACTGAGCAGAAAATCCTGTTCTATTTTGCAAAATTTGCAATAATTAGTGAGAAATTAATTATTTTGCCTGACAAGGGAATCTTGCGAAATTTTAAATTTTAATCTTAATGAAACTTTGTATATTTAGACATAAGTAGATGAATTTAAGAAATATTAGTTGCGGTTAAAAACGTTTTTAAGAGGTGAAATCATCCTTTTATTGCGTGAGTCGAGACGCCGCGAGTAGTGTGGGGTGTCCGTTGCAGCGCGGTAGAACGGAAGGCGGTGGCGAGAATAAATTATTTCTTTTTTCCAAAAAATGAACTTGTCTTTATTTTTTGCCTGCCCGATATAGGATTCCGTGTATGACCGACAGCGTGTCGGTATGCGAGAACTGATAATCTAGAATCCCTTTCTGATTTCGGTCTCGAGTCCTTTTATTTTTATCCAGTATCCCAATCAGAGAGAGTAGTTTTGATGCGTCAGGTTAGCTTGGGTGCGGACGCGGACCATCTTAATTTCGGTATTGTACTCGGAAAAGTGCAGAGTTGCATCTTTGCTAGGTTATGTCTCGTAATTGTGACTACTTGCAAACGTTATTAATTCGATCTGCGATCATAACCTTTATTTGTTTACGGTAATTGACAAGTCTCATGGTTGTGCACACAACATCCTTCCTCCGTTGGAGAAAGAAAACGGAGGAATCACATTTTCGCTTACAATAATTTTCCTGTTGACATTATTTTTGTTATTATCGTTTATCTTATAACTATTTGTGTGTATTATATTTATCCATTGGCTTTGATTTGGCGGGTTTTTCAAAATTAACAGCGAAGTATTTCTACATGTTATACTAATTCGCTATTTCGTTCAATGAAGGATTATTGGATTATTTTCGGAAGTATTGTGTAATCTTCTCAGTATTAGAATTATAACGATGATTATAATTATAATAGTTATTCCATTCGGCGCGGTTGAATAAATTAAATACTTATGTTTCTTGAATAAATTTTAACTTTCTAGATCTTGATGTATTTTGGTCAACCAATTTCCTAGGTTTGTTAATTTAGTGGTGTTCTGTATAACCTTTTTTAGTTTTAAGGTTTGTTTCGTTTTATTTCTGTCCTGACTTTTGGTCTCTTGTAAAAACGTTGGATTATTCTTCGGTACATTTATTTGTATTTCATTGGTTTCAAACGTTTCCTGAATTTGTATCATAATATCTCTTATTGTCAGCCTATGTTGCTGTTGAAGTTGAATTATTCTTGATTTTAAGATTTTCTCTCGATATTCCGTGTTGTTTTTACAATGTATGAGCATTAGTGTGCTGAATACAACCAGACGTTTTCTTATCATAGAAATAATTACAGTTTGGTTTATTTTTATTTAATTAATGTTATACGTTTGAGGTGTTTTCTGTGAGGAATACATTTGGATTTCGCATGGTAAGCCATTAGTATATACAGCATACCGGAGTGTTATGAGAGCAAGTGTATCGGTTCCCTAACTGACATACGTTCAATTCGTTATCATTCAGTAAAATATGCATTACTCTCTGTATTGACGGCGACTTTTGTGTTTGCGACGTCGATCAGTTCGAGTATGTGTAAGTATACGTGTACAGGAAGTGGTATCGCTTGTACTATTTCATAAGCCGGGTAAATTATCAATGGTATTTTTAAAATAATAAATATATTTCCATTTTTATGGTACGCGCTAATTGATATATACGAGGGTAGATCAAATATAAACGAGCCTTTTTAAATTGCGCGTCCGTCGGCGGCGTGAGGAGTCTGCAACGTTTTGGACAGTGGAGAGGGGTTATATGGAAGGCAATAATAACGTTGGCGCGCCAGGTGCTTCTTATTCTCAGCAGCAAACCCTTCAGGGGGCCGTAGCGTATGCGCCCGCTCTGCGGGCTCGCCTACGGCATGGGATTGACGACCCCGAGGTACCCAGTCAGATGCCGCTCGTGTTTCTACGCAATGCAGCGGCTTTTGAGGTTCTGAGTCCCTTCGGGGACATTGAACGATGACAGAATGCTCTAAATATGAGAGGGCTACGGCCCTCCATATCATTAGTACTTTGTCTATGTCGTTGGCATGAGGAGACTACGGTCTCTGATGATTAGTGAACACCTACTCTTGAATGAATTTCTGTTTCAAAGCCTGGAAGCATGCGGGAGTGCTGTTATTAGGTTTCCGACTCTCCTTGCGTAAAGGAATGACAACAGAACCTTGAACGAATATGAGAGGAGCATAGCCTCTCAATGATTAAAATGCCCGTCGAACATTACCGTGTCACCGACATGGTGGGCATGAGGAGGCCGAGCCACTCCCGGCCTCCGATGATTAAACGTCCAAAGGATGTTCACCCGCCAACGACAGTCACGTATTATGAGAACGCTTTGGCAGCCCACAATTACACGTGACATCATACAGAGACGAGAGAAAAGCTCTGTCATTTCGAAGCAATCCGAAAGGCATCCTGCGCTGCACCAATGGCGCATTTGCACTTACCCCGTTGGAAAACCGGAACGGTTAGTGGGCAATACCCTTAACTCGATTATCCGGCTAGGACGAGCAGTTAACCTACGAGGGTGGGGTGAAAAGTTTCCGGCCTGATAAAGAAAAACAACTTTTTTGGTTTTTTTTTTTCGTTTTATTTTTTAACAAAATCTCCATCAAGATTTATACATTTTTTATAACGGTGCTCTAAATGCAGTGATACCATTTTTATAGTCCGATATGTCAAGTCCCTCAAAATACTCATTTACAGCATCGATGACTTCCTTCGTTGGTCTCAAATTTTTTACCTCCGAGCCATTTTTTAAGGTTGGGAAACAAATGATAGTCGCTGGGGAGTAAATCTGGTGAATATGCTGGTTGGGGGAACAATTCGAACTTCAATTCCTTGATTTTAGCCATCGCATCGACCGATGAATGGGCAGGTGCATTGTCATGGTGAAACAAGATTTTTTTCTTTGCCAAGTGAGGTCGTTTATTTTTCATTTCGTTCTTCAAACGCTGCAATAACTCTACGTAGTATTGACCAGTGATGGTTTTACCCTTCTTCAGATAATCAATAAAAATAATTCCTTTCGCATCCCAAAAAACAATCGCCTTATTCGCCGATAAAATTGTTTTTGCTTTCTTTGGGGTTGGTTCACCTGGTCCAATCCATTGTTTCGACTGTTGTTTAGTTTCAGGAGTGTAGTGGTGAATCCAAGTTTCATCCACAGTTATAAATCGACGCAAAAATTCGCTGGGGTTTCGCTTGTGCAGCGCCAAATTTTTGATTGAAACAGTTTTCCGGATGAATTTTTGATCGAACGTTAGCAAACGCGGTACCTACCTAGCACAGAGCTTCCTTATGCTCAAATGTTCATGTAAAATATTGCGCACACGTTCAGTTGACATCCTAATAGCCTCAGCTATCTCACTTACTTTTAATCTGCGGTCCTCCATCACTATTTTATGAATTTTTTCAATTATTTCGGGAGTTGTGACCTCAACGGGGCGTCCTAAACGTGGGTCGTCAGAAGTACTCGTGCGACCTTTCTTAAATTCAGAAACCCACTGTTTAACCGTTGAATATGATGGAGAAGAGTTTTTCAGTGTGGAATCCAGCTCTTCTTTAATTTGTAATGATGTTAGGCCTTTTAAATAGTATTTGATGACCGCACGCTTCTCTGATTTTTCCATTTTCACGTAAGCAATCGAGGCGTCTTATTCAATCGGCTCTCAAATGTACACAAACAGAGCAATCTACCTGAAAATTTATATACAATCTATTAAAATATTGTATTATAGAATACAAGTCAAAAATTAGACCTGATGGCGCTATCTCTATTTCAGGCCAGAAACTTTTCACCCCACCCTCGTATTGTGGGAGTAACCCACGCGGGAGTGAAGTCCGGCTAGTGCGCAAGCACATAGGCTCGGATGAATCAAACGTCTAACGGAAAAAGATTGGTAAACCTCGGGGTCGGAGCGCAAGCCAATCTTCCCCTACCGGAAGATGCTCTGGCGTTTGTGGTAGGAGGTAAGTCAGTTCGCTTGGACGGGACTGGGCTCACCTCGGCCCCAGTGGTAGATAAGGTTACGGTGGAGATTGGCCACTCAGACCGTACCACTGGCGTCGTCGAGGCTGGCAGCTGGTGCTCATTGTGTGTCTTGGGGCCGGTGGGCGTCACCAACGGTTTCGATGGGCAAGGATCTACGAGCCGTAACGGTGACCTAGATCGTAGGTGGATGCTGGTAACGTTTAGCCAAATGGCTGTGGTCGCATGCCGCGGCACGTTACGCGTGTCGTCGGCTTATACTAGTCTCAGCAGCAATCACGATGAGCGAGAAAGAGGCACACCCCGCAGTTGTATAACGTGTTATTATTAAGTTTCTCATCAACGAAAATGTAAATGCTGCTGAAATTCGGCGCCGTTTACTCCCATAGTTCGGGGAAAGAACCCTTTTATGGGCTCGGGTGAAGCAGTGGTGTAACGAATTTAAGAAAGGACGGGAGCGTGTTGAGAACATTGCCCACTTGCGCCGTCCCCGCACCAACTTTATAGCGCGGAACACCAAGGCTGTTCGACAACTCATCGAAGGCGATTGGCACTTAACTGTTCTTAAAATCTCTCAGGAACATCAGATCAGCTGTGGAAGTGCGCAATCAATCATTCGCAATAATTTGGGATTTCGAAAAGTGTCGGCTCGTTGGCTCCAAAGTTGCTGAATGCAGAGCAGAAAATCGTGCGGTTTGAAATTTCTCTGAAGCTTCTAACGAGGTACGAGAAGGAAAGTGACGCTTTTTTGGAAAAAAATCGTCACCTGCAATGAGACTTAGGTCCATTATTACATCCCTGAATCGAAGAGGGCCAGTATGGAGCGACGGAAGACTGGCGAGAGTGCACCGGTGAAAGCGAAGACGCGGTTGTCAGGGAAGGTTTTGACCACAGTGTTCTGGGACTGTAAAGGCGTTCTGCTGGTTGATTTTCTTCAAGAACGTCGAATCATTAATGCTGCCTATTATTGTGATCTTCTTAGCTAGGTTCGTGTTGCCTATCGGTCAAACAGGCACGGCATTCTGATCAGAAGTGTTTTGATTCTCCATGACAACGCCAGACCCCACACCGCAACAGTAACTCAACAAAAATTGGCCGATATGCACTGGGCTGTCCTAGAACATCCACCCTACAGCCCAGACCTGTCACCATGCGACTTCCATATGTTTGGGCCACTCAAGGAAGCCCTTGGTGGACAGCGCTTCACAACGAACGAGGAGGTGCAGCAGGTCGTGTGCAATTGGTTTGACACACGTCCGCGAACTTTTCATGATACAGGGATTAAAAAATCACCAGACCGTTGGAGGAAGTATATAGATAAGATGGGGGACTATGTAGAGAAATAAGAAAAATGTAAATTAGAATTGATTTTGAAAAATATATGGTTTTTTTGCAAAAGGTTCGTTTATATTTAGTCCATCCTCGTATATATATAATTTAATGTATTATTCAGTACATTTCTTATATTTTGTTCAACCAAAGATAAAACAATTTTTATTTTTGTTTTATATGTATTGCGACGCCTGACGACGCGTTCGCGTGGCACCGGGTACTACCGTTCTTCTTTTCCCTTTTACGCGATGCATTGCGCGCCAAGTCGGGGCGATCGACAACATATCACAGCGGGGCAAAGCACTCCCCGTGGGCTACGCTCCACACCATCGCGTCCACGAGCGCGATAACGTCTGCGAAAAAGGTCCGCATGTTCAGCTCGCGGCTCGACAACTTCGAGGGTCGGGCGGACGGGGACGGGGCGCAAAAATGGTGAATTCCCCTATTAAGGAAATTCGCGCAACAAATCACCGCAAAACAAGGTCAACTCTCCACGAGCTACGCAAAAGACAAACCGAATCGAAAAACGAAAGTTGGGCGCCAGACGCTGTAAGCGTCACTGAAAATCCAAGTACTCGCGGGAATTTTCCCCTGTATTGTTTCGCAATGAGTACGACAAGCTCAACATTCCGAACGGAGAGGGGCGGAGTCAAAACGAAACGAAACGAAAATAACATTTATTTGATATGGAAATTTCGTTAACAATAAAACAAAAGAAAACCAAAGAAAAATCATATGTGACTTGATATGATAGCTTCTAGCTAGAATCGTCCGAGCGATCGGGTTTACACGAATAACTTAACTGAATTCACAACTGAATTCACAACCGCTAATGTCGAGAACGCAAACTCTACACGGGCGCGATAACATAATATCTTATACTCGCGCGACCCTGACAAGTTCGAACGATTTGCGTACCGTCGAACGCAAGTATCGAAACGCTAACTTTTGAACTCAAATCTTTGCCGACTCGAAATTTACTACAACAATAACGCATACGACATCGAACGATAAGACGTTAGAACGCTAATACCAACATATTCGAGTATGAAAACGCAACACTATATGAGAACGCGAAATACACAAAATATGTGATTAAACGCGATAGTCACAAGTTCTGAGCCGGCAAGTAAACAATTTGAGCCGAACGAAAGAATATTTCGTCGTCTGCAACTCCCTGAATCATGAATACGAATCCAAAATCCCTAACGCCGTTTATCCCAGTGCGCTAAATACGTGCGAGAGGAAAGCCAAAATTTTCCGCGAAAGGTATGCCGATTACTTGCGACCAGAGCGCTAGGTAAATGCGAAAAACGACGCTACTTGCTTGCGACTAAAGCGCGAGGTGGACGCCAAAAGACGTGATTCGTAGGCAATGTTGCCAAATCCTACCGTTGGAGACCCGCTATCTACTGCTCCGTCATGGGATTCTTGCATTGAGCATCGTACGATGCGATACCAACGCAAAAGAGTCGTAACGCGAACGCAAAAGAAATGCTAAATAGGCGCAACAGAAATACAACACGACCGCGAAAGAAACACTAAAGAGACGCGAGATAAACGCTAAATAAATGTTATATCCACACTACACGATGATTGAATGTTATCGGATACATGAGAATCTACAGCTCTGCAATGGGATTCTTACATCTAGCGTAACGCGGTGCGAAAATGACAATACAAGGAGAACGCAAGTGGCTAATTTGTCTCGCCGTTCGATCTCTCAGGGGCTGGCGTGTACGCAGGTTCGCAATCTTTCCTAAGCCTACGATAGCGCAGCCACGAAATTCCGTTGTCCGTCGGATTCGGACCGCTTGACACATCAAACGCCACAGATTGACAGATCGAGACGATCGACATCGAACAACGCGATTCGGCTCTGACGTAAATTCGTGACTTCAATTTGGAAAAGGGCAACCTCACCGAGTAGCTCTGTCCTTCCCTTACGTCGCCTCTCGCAACACTCTGTACGGCAGTAGTACGGCCCTGTACAGCGGGGTGTACCTCTTTCTCGCTCATCGTGATTGCTGCTGAGAATAAGAAGTACTTGGCGCGCCAACGTTGTTATTGCCTTCCACATGACCCCCCTCTACTGTCCAAAACGTTGCAGACTCCTCACGCCGCCAACGGGCGCGCAATTTAAAAAGGCTCGTTTATATTTGATCCACCCTCGTATATATCAATTAGCGCGTACCATAAAAATGGAAATATATTTATTATTTTAAAAATACCATTGATAATTTACCCGGCTTATGAAATAGTACAAGCGATACCACTTCCTGTACACGTATACTTACACATACTCGAACTGATTGACGTCGCAAACACAAAAGTCGCCGTCAATATAGAAAGTAATGCGTATTTTACTGAATGATAACGAATTGAACGTATGTATTCAGTATCGGAAGCAGCAGTTCGGGACACTGGGAATCGTCCGCCGTGGTGGTCGTGGCGACGGTCAAGATGCAAAAAGCACCCGAAGGATCATCGTTTGATCCTGCATCGACCGCGATCTCCCCCTCTTACGTAACACATGTGGGAGCGCGGACCAATTAGCGTGCGACAAGACTTCGCACGTCGCGACGCTCGCGAAATGCAATCAGGCGAGTAACGCACATTATTTTACGTTACACCATTGTCCATCTTTCTCGGGGCATTTTCTCTCAAGGACGTTTTGCCTCCTGGGTCCTCGGCGATGTCCCTTGGAGTATCTTTTCTTGTCCTTGGAGGTTTTCTTGTCTTTCCTTCGCAGTCACCGGCTTGCACGCGCGTGGCGCTCCCCGGCACGCGCACTCCACGGGCAGCAGATGACACGCTTGGCGATGTTCCCGCGTAATCAATTAGCGAGCGCGCTGCTTCGCATTCACGAGCGTGCGCCGGATTCGCTGCTTCCTTCCGGGCGCCGTGGCCTGGCCGAATCCTGTCCCGCTTTCCTTCAGCGCGGTCCACATATGGCTTTCGCCCACCGTAGGCCCGATGAGGCGCTAAATACAAAAATAAAGTTTTAAAATTAATTCGGAACATGTTAAGTCGGCCCTCTCTTGAGAGATCGGTAGACGACGCTTTTTGGTGTTCCTATCCGCGGCTAAAGTTCTGCGATTTATGATGCGCGGAGAAGCAGTAGCAATGTCACAGTATTTATATGTATTATTTATTCATCTCATACAGATATTATTATAAATAAATATATATGTATTATAATTATTTAAACTATTATATTTATGATTAAAATACCATTCATACACATACACATACACATACATACACAGATTCATTTCTAACATAATATTTATAATGCAATATATACGTCGATATATAATAACTTTAAATAATGAAATTATGATTCTAAAACTTCCGTTAATATTAGGTGATAAATTTGGTTCTTGCCACTCACAATAGATGGCTCTATTGCCAAAGTGTTAAGTTTTCACAGTTGAAGCTGTCTTTTGAAGGTTAGACATTTGTCAATAAAATTTTGCGCGCAAAGGTTAATTTTTGTAAAAGCAGAGATATTTTTTAAATGATTTAAAATGTATAGTGATAAATGATTTTTTCGACATGTACTTTTTTACTACATTAATTTGAACAAAATTGCAGCTAAAGTATTCGATTGATTTCTGAAATGGTGAACAAGCTCCATCAGAAAGAAAATATAAAGAGTGGTTTCAAAGATTCAAAAGTGATGACTTAAGTGTAGAAGAGAAAGAACCTTCCAGCCGAAAATATTTGAGGTTGTGGAATTACTAGCATTATTAAATGAAAATTCAACTCAAATATTCGAAGAATTGTCAAAAGTGTTAAACCTATGTGTTACACCTATGATTGTTTTTAAACATTTACGCGCCATGGGAAACATCCAAAAGAAAGAAAATGGCTGTTATATGTGTTATCCGAAAATGCTGTCTTGAATCGTTTGTCTATCGCGATTTGTTTGTTTACTAGGCTGAAAAAAGAATTTTTTTGTGACGTATTGTAATTGCAGATGAAAAGTAGATTTTTTTGATAATCCCAAGCGGAAAATATCATGGATGGACCTCGACCAATCCACATCAACGTCAGAACGGAATTTTCACGGTCATAAAGCATTGCTCTGTATTTGGATTGCTATACATTGATGCGAAAAAGGCCATCAGGAAATTCTCCCGCATTCAATCTATTATCCAGACTTGGCTCCATCGAATTACTTTTTATGATCGACGCAACACACACGCCAATATATAAGGTCTCATAAAAAGTAATCCATTATTTTTGTATCAAATTGGAGGCTTTATTTAACATAGTTACAATGATCCGATTTAGGTCAAATATGCATCGTTTTGTTCGATAACTTGTTGCCATTTCGAAGGTAATTTCATTATGCCTCTCTCATAGAAACCCTCGTCCCTATTAGCAAAAAACTGGGAAAGTCGATTTTCACAAGCTTCTCTTGAGGCGAATTTTTCACCAGCAAAAAAATTTGCCATAGACAGGAACAAGTGGTAATCACTTGGTGCCAGGTCCGGACTATAAGGTGGATGCAAAAGAACCTCCCAACCAAGCTCCCGGAGCTTCTGGCGAGTCACTATCGATGAGTGTGGCCTGGTGTTATCCTGATGGAACACAATTCCTCTACTATTGGCCAAAGCTGGCCGCTTCTGGGCGATTGCTTCCTTCAGACGGTCCAATTGTTGACAGTACAGGTCCGAATTATCACTATACATTTTAAATCATTTAAAAAATATCTCTGCTAAGAGTTTGGCCGTAGGGAGCAGCTCATAGTAGATAATTCCCTGCTAATCCCACCAAATACACAGCAAAATCTTCCTGACCGTCAACCCTAGCTTGGCCACCGTTTGCACCGGCTCATCGCGATTCGACCACGATCGTTTTCGCTTGACGTTGTCGTAATTGACCCACTTTTCATCACCAGTAACCATCCGCTTCAGAAATGGATCGATTTTGTTGCGATTCAGCAGCGATTTGCAGATGGAAATTCGATCCATGAGGTTTTTTTGCGTTAACTCGTGTGGCACCCACACATCGAGCTTCTTTTTGAATCCAGCCTCATTTAAATGGTTCCAAACGGTTTTTTGTACAATGTTTAGCTACTTGGCAATCGAAACGGTGTTTACATGACGGTCGGACTCGACGATTTCCATTATTTTATCAACATTTTCGACAATTGGCCTCCCGGAGCGTGGCGCATCTTTGACATTAAAATTACCGGAACTGAATCGACGAAACCAAAATTGCGCGTGATTGGCTCTTACAGTATCAGGACCATAAACACTATTCACATTTTTAGCCGCCTGTCTTGCGTTTTCTCCTTTATCGAAGAAAAACTGTAAAATATGGCGTATTTTCTCTTTGCTGGTGTCCATCTTTGACGCGCGCTCAAACAATACTGAGTCAAGTAATCACAAAATTGTCTGAAAGGTTTTTTTAGTACGAAATCTTATCTTTCTAACGCCATCTGGCGTAATCCGATCGGACTTATACAACGCGAGATACAGATTAGTAAAGCCCTCTATTGGAAAAATAATGGATTACTTTTTACTAGACCTAATACATTTCTCCAATACGAAGAAGTCCGAAAATGGGTGGATGAATGGCTTACTTCAGAAGACAACTCGTTTTATCGTCGTGGAAATCCAACTTTTGCTAGAAAGATGGGAGAAAGTAATAAAAAATGATGGAAAATATTTTAATTAATGTATTAATGCATTTTCTTATTGAAATAAATGCGTTTTTCAGGCAAAAACGGCGAAAACTGAATTTAATATTTAATAAACTGGTCGTTTAATTAGTCCTTAGAACAATATGAAAATACAATTTTTTTGGGAGAAAAATAATTTAAATTTTTTAGCATAATCTTCCTCAAGTTTAATGCTTGAAACTTGGTCATCAATGCTCAAATTTTTTTATTCTTTCCATAAAATATAATTAATTTTCTTCCTTAAATAAGCCGTTTACAGCATGAATTATTTTAGTATTCGAGCGAAATCTCTTTATACTTTACCATGTTTTCAAATCTGAAAATAAAATATTTCACAGGGACCTTAATCTGGAAAATATGATAGATGATCGTCTAATTTAAAACGTAATTCATGCAATCTTGCTATTGGAATTGCAGACGTTTGAGTTGATGTTTCGTCCTAATGAAAGATCACTTTTTTGCTATCTGAGGACGTTTTTCCTTGATCGCATAAAGTTGGTCCAATAATGACTTTTTTTTGATACCTAGGAATTGATTCAGTCAAAAAAGACCGTTTTACAATATTATATAATATAACCTTCGTAAAGAGAATTTAAACATTATATTCATATGACAATTCAATAATTGTTATTACGAATTTAAAGATCCGCTGTTTCACTCGAAAGATAATACTACACTCATTTCTCGTTTTCTTGTTGACTCATTAGGTCAGTTTAGTGCTTTTCAAAGTTTGCTTCCGGTATTGAAGAGACATGATGCTAACTGATTAACATGGTTGGCAAGTCTTTGCTTGTGCCTCTTTGCAGCCATAGTTCTTTCAGCTATAGTACTTATACGTAGATCGCGGTGAATATCTCTGTCGCGACAATACCATGGTGCATTGATAATGTCTCTAAGCACTTTGTTTTGGAAAGTTTGGATAATTTTAAGATTCGTTTTTAAATTGCATCCCCGTAATTGAACGCTATAAATCTAAATAGGCTTGAGAATTTGCTTGTATAAAGGAGTTCATTATGAACTGATAGATTAGAGTTTCTACCAATTATCCATTTTATTTTGGAGCGGACTTTATTAAGTTGTTTCCTTTTAATTTTTATATGTTTCTTCCAACGAAGCCTGGCATCGAGTGTCATATCGAGGTACTTCGTAGTATTAGAGAACGGAATTACTTGCTAGTTTATGGTAATTGATATAGAAGGTTCCTTTTTTAGGGTAAAATTAATATATTGAGACTTATTTCCATTTAATTTTATGCGCCATTTTACAGTCTAATCTTCTATCTGGTTTATAGCACGTTGGAGTTTGGAAGACTTATTTTCATTTAATTTTATGCGCCATTTTACAGTCCTATCTACTATCTGGTTTATAGCACGTTGGAGTTTGGAAGTCGTTATAGTTGTATTTGCGCCAGTAATCAATATCGCTGTGTCGTCGGCAAAAGTAGCCACTTGCACTTCAGAATTTTTAGGAATATCAGTGGTATACAATAGATAGGTCCTAAAACACTACCCTGAGGGACATCTGCTGAAATTTTTCGGAAGCTGGAGTAAGCATCTTCTTTGCGCACTCTGAAGCTTCGACCTATATGATTTGGAGAGCATTCTTCTCAGTTTTAGCTCTAGACCCTCATGTCAGACTTCTTGTCGAATGTCTGTTTGGTGGTTCAGCGCTAGTGTTTTCTACTACAGCTTCATGAGATTTGGTCAATTTATTACGGCGGATATCTACTGTAACCATTATTATGCCTACTGTAATCATTAACCAATTAGACGAAATGATGAGGAAGCTTGGGATTTAGTAACTGAGATTGGAGAATAAGGAGAGGCCAATTCTTATGCAGGACAATGCTGGACTACATGTCGCACGAACAACGTTGCTCAAACTACAGGAGAACTTGTGAATTCTCTGTCACTCACCATATTCCCCAGACCTTGCACTAACTGACTATCATTTTTTCCAGGCATTGGACCATTTTTTGCAAGGAAAAATATTTAATTCCCAACAAGCTGTAGAAAACACCTTTCGCGATTTTATCACCACTCGCTCCACAGGCTTTTTCGCTGCCGGCATTAACAAGTTACCGTTAAGATGGCAAAACTGTATCGATAGTTTAGGCGCATACTTTGATTAATTATACTGCTTCTTGCTTGAGATATAATAAACCAAACTTTCAGTCCGAAATTGGACATTTTATACTTAATGACCTAATATTTTCCATTGTTTAGGGAAATATTTTAAACACATAGATGCAATGAACAAATGGATCCTTTTCAATATTCTTTTATATGGCAGTTCTTTTAACATACGAACCAAGATAAGGTCGAAGCCAGGGGCTTTCTTGGATTTAAATAGTTTATCTTTTTATGTATCTCCTTAGGAGAGATAATTTTTATAGAAATATCTTCTCCACACTCCTCGTTCTCATCGTCAGGTCGAAGTAAATTTGTAGGGGATGTTACATAAGGACAAAATACGTTTTTTAAATGATCGGCATAGAGACCAGCCTTTTCTTGGTTGCTTCTGGCCCATAAGCCATCAGGTTTTCTGATTGGAGGAACATCGATAATTGATTTCCTATGCTTTTTGCCGCTTCTCAGAGTGAGTAGTTGGTATCCTTCGTAGCAAAAAGTCCTTAGAAATATCTGGCAATACTTTGATTTTTAATTTCATAAAGACGTCATTTTAGTTTTTGATTTATATTATTAGAGATCGATTTGTATCCAGGATCTTGTGACTTCAGCTATTTTTTGCGCGTTTTCATTTTTTTAAATCATTTCTTTTGCTTCAATTGAATAATTTATTGAGAACACAGTTTTTTTATATTGAGAGTACAAATTATTCCGGTCCGTTTTCAAAAGATGGCTCTGGCTGTTATGAATGTTTCATAGTGTGACAGCTAATTTCGGTTGTTTCAGAGAGGTTAGACATCTGTCAATAATATTCAGTTTATATCGTTTTGAGTTTCATACAAAACCCCTGTTTTTTACTGTGTTGAATATGTCAAATTTTGTGTTAACTAAGCAGCACTTGCGGGAGGTTTTAGTTTTCCGTTTTAATTGGAAAAAAGTGCAGCTGAAGCGCATCGAATGCTTGTAGAAGTTTATGGTGACAATGCTCCAACTGATAAATCATGTAGGGAATGGTTTCGACGTTTCAAGAAGGGTGATTTCAGCGTTGAAGACAAGCCTCGTTTTGGATAGCCAAAAAAATGCGAAGACAAAAAATTGGAGGCATTACTCGATGAAGATACGAGTCAAACGCAAGAGGAGCTTGCAGAATCATTGGGAGTTATGCAACAAGCAGTTTCCGTACGATTGAAATCCATGGGAATGATTCACAAGCAAGGCAATTGAATGCCTTATGATAGCCGAGCATGATAACGCTCGGCCTCATATCGCCAAAGTCGTAAAAATTATTTGGAAACGCTCAAGTGGGATATTTTACTGCACCTGCCGTATTCGCCGGACATTGCTCCTTCTGATTACTGGTTGTTCCGACGGATGCAG
>NW_014554171.1:35490-66968 GCF_001313825.1 Dinoponera quadriceps
AAATTGGCTCCTAACTTGGATCGCCTCAAAAGACGAGACATTTTTTCGAGATGGAATTCGAAAATTGCCTGAGAGGTGGGAAAAAGTAATAGCCAGCGATGGACAATACTTTGATTAATCTGTTCATTCATTTTGTTCTGAAATAAATACATTTTGATCACAAAAACGGACCGAACTAATTTGTACTCCCAATATATATATATATATATATATATTTATTTATTTATTTATTTATTAATATATATATTCATATATTTATGATTTTTAGGTCGCCAAAGGCAAGCCGCCCGTAGTGGGTTTCATTCCATTTGGTTTTGCACCATGGTTCAAAGATTTTGTTGGCGGTTCCAACTATCCTACAATTCGACCTTATTGTCATTTAGGCATCGCGGGACCAGAAGGTTTTTGGCAAAGAACATGGAATGCTATTAATTATATAATTGATGATTTATTTCGAAATTATTATTATTTACCCAAAGCTCAACAACTTGCTGAACGTTACGTTGGTCACGAAATAAGACCGTTATACGAAATAGAAAAAGATATTAGTATTTTATTAATTAATAGTCATCCTGCGTTCGAATCTGCAATTCCTTTGCCACCAAATGCGATAGAAGTTGGAGGAATGCACGCACAAACCTCTCAGGCAGCTAGCGATGAGGTAATTATATATGTCGCAATAAATATCCTTATTTAAGAATTAACGACACAAAATGATACTAATAAAGATACCAACAAATATGAAGAATAAAAATTTTAATGACATCAAGTTACGTATTAACAGTTTAATTTGAATTGAAACATCCCTCATGTCTGCTTATTTTTTCATTATACATTATTTATATAAACACAGGAAATTTTAAGAAAAGTAAAATAATATTCAGTCTCATATATCCCATTCCAATTAATTCCTGTAACTACATTCGTGAAATATTGTATATTTATTATTTAACATATATCGGAATTTTAATGTACTATAAATATACTATTGTTTAACATACATCGGAATTTTTATGTACTATAAATATACTATAATTCCTTCATTACTCGTGTTCTTCTAAGGTTTTACTTATTATTTTTCTGTAATGCTATATTTATCTAGGAGGGTCATTCAAATATAAATCGGATTCTTTTTACAGATTTACTGGTAACAGATAAAATTACAAAAGCGATATATTATTTTTCTATATAGTTCTCCTTTTGGAAATGCATTTTCTCCATCGGATAGGTAGCTTCTTGATACCCTCATCAAAAAAAGAAAAAGGGTGCTCCAACAGTCAATTGCGCACGTACTGCTCAACCGTATAGTGGTATAGTGATGAACCCACGTTTCGTTACAGATCACAATTCGTTTTAAAAATGCCTCTCCTTCTTCTTTAAAGCGATTCAAAAGCCGCTGACAGATGTCTTTCCGGACATTTCTCTGTGCCTCAGTGAGGAGACGTGGGACTCATCTTGCTGACACCTTATGATATCTAAAATATTCTGAGAGAATTGTGTGAACACTCCCAATACTTATGCCTACCTTCGATAAAATTTTGACAATAGTTAGGCGCCGATCATCTTCCACAAGTTCACGAACGGCCCGAATGTTTTCTTCAGTGATACTCAATTGCGGACGACGTTCGTGACTTTCATTTTCCATAGCATCACGACCACGGCGAAATTTTTGGGCCCAATCAAACACTTGGGTTCTTGACAGGGTACTATCTCCAAACTATGTTTGGAGGCTGGTCAAAATTTCAGTTGGTTTGACGCCTTCGTTGACGAGAAATTGGATGATAATGCGTTGTGCAACAGTCATAGGTACCTCTTGTTCAGTCATGCTGATGCTACTGACGAGGGAACAGCAATGTTGCGGGCGGTCGCTCCCCTCCACACATCTCTACCTAACTGCCTGGAGCGCCTCGACTCCCTTGCGGCTCTTTCTGAGTCCGCAGTAAACAATCCGGTTTATATTTGAATGACCCTTGTATTTAATTTCCTTTACTTATTTAATTTCCATTTTGTAACATTCTATACTTACATAACTTTATGTGCATACATATATACACATACACATTCACTCAACTCTTTCTAATCTACATTACTCCCCAAACAGCATGTAAACGTTCGAGGAACGTTCGCTTTGCGTTCACTTGGTTTGGTTATATTCAAACAAAGTGGGAACGTTTAAGGGGCCCGAACACTGTAAACGGCGATATTTCATATAGTTTTTATTTTATTTATTAAAAAAAAACGGATTAACCGATTTACATGTAACTTTACACATATGTTTATGAATGTATAAATTATATGAAAAAATTTTTTTTATTTTTTTGTGGCGGCCATTGTTTTTTCTGCAGCTAATCTAAAATTGCGTCTTTTTTAAATGACCCTTGGGTGGTTGACAGCATTCCAGCAAAACGGAGCGTCCTAGAGCAAAAAACAAAAAAGATTCTTTAAATATATATTACTGGCTATAGCCCGACGTAGGGGATTTTGAAAATTGTGATTAGAAAAAAAATGGCGGCTATTTTAAGAAAAAATTTTTTTTTGCGTAAATTTTTGCACTAAATTGTTTATAAAAAAAAAGTATGGCATGTATCAAAAAACGGCTACGTCATGCCATAGCGACACGTTTCCTCTACAAAATCCGTTTTGAATCAGGTCGATCGGATTAATACTGTTCGAGTTATGCTGTCAACGCGGTCAAAAAACATGGTTTCGAGAAAAACGCGTATTAAGTTTTGAAAGGGGTAAATCGAATGAAATAAGGTAAAAAAAAGGTCTTACGTGTTTTATTTTATTAGTCTGCTATCGCTGGATACGTATAGCAGCTCTTCGTCATCCATAGTTTGTCTTCGAAGTGCTTGCTGGGCATGCAAACGTCCTTCGTGCGTGTTAGCCTGTGTACGACGATTCGCGTACTTTATGCGATCTTCGTCGATTTTTTGACAATAATCGTAGAGATTCATTCCAATGCGAACTCCCATGAGTTCTAACACGGAGAAGAGCCGTATGACCATTATTAAATATAATAGTAGCGATATTAGCTGCAATTTGTACAGTTCTGGCTCCACTAAACGTAGATTTCGGCGCGAATTTTTGTCGTCTTTCCAGCAGAGTGCCTCTTACCGCTTTTATCCATTATTTAAACAATCACAATGTTTTTAACTTTCAAAAACACGTAAATCAAAACTTTTGTCAACAAAGCAAGAGCGCGTTGTGTTCACTAAATTTAAGGTTATATTTACTATACGCGTGCAGCGCTCCGAAACGTCCAAAAACGCTCGGCCAACACGTCAGCGTCTGACGCTCTTTTTAAATACTTAGAGCTCGAATTTTTACTTGAAACTTTACATATATGTTCTTCGATGTCTAAACTATTGATTTAGCAAAAAAATAAAAAATCGATTTTTGAAAATTTTGGTCAAAAAATTGATTTTTTGAAAATTTTAGTGTTCGGCCCCTTAAAGAACATACGTTTTAGAACCTTTAATATATATCTTACGTAGCAAAAATGTCACAGTATCAGTGTCACAGTATATATATATATATATATATATATATATATATATATATATACGAGTATATATAAAGACATTATAGTTTTGCAACTTATGTCTCGCTAAGGGAACTTATTTAATTAATTAATTACCGCTACAATTATCGCGCTGTGGCTCTTAAAAAGGTCCTATTTTCTTTTGAGTTTTTGATTTATAAAGTCTGACACGAATCCTTTTATTTTTGTTGCGTGAGTCGAGTGGACGCAAGTAGTGTGGGGTGCCCGTCACAGCGCGGTAGAACGGAAGGCGATGGTGACAATAAATTATCTCTCGTTCAAAGGTGAACTTATCTTTATTATGTTTTCCGCCCGATACAGTGTTTCTGGTGTGTCTGACAGCGTGTCGGTCCCCGAGAGCTGAAAATCTAGAGTCGCCCCCTGAGTTCGATCTCGCGTCCCTTTTATCCTCTTCCTTTGTCTCAATCAGAGGGGATAGTTCTGATGTGTCAGTGTCACTTGGGTGTGGACGCTGACCAACCATGATTTCGGTATTGCATTCGCCAGAATGCAGAGTAGCATTTTTTTTCAAGGTGACGTTACTGGGGCAACGTGCGATCATAATTTGTTTATGGCAAGCGACACGTCTCGTGGTTATGCTTACAATATCCCTCCCCTGTTGGTGAAAGAAAACGGAGGAACGTTTTCGCTTACAATAGTTTTCCCGTTGACAATATTTTGTTATAATCGTTTATTTTTTAACTATTACATTATTTTTACTCGTTGGTTTTGTTTCGACAGGTTTCTCCCAATTTACAGAGAGGTATTTCTATATCTTATCTTATGTCGCCGTTGCGTGCTATAACAATTGGATTATTTTCCGTAATGTTTCGTAATTTTTTTAGTACTAATATTATAACGATGAGGATAATTATAATAGTTATTCCATTCGACGCGGTTGAATAAATTAAATACTTATGTTTTCGAAAGAATTTTGACTTTCTAGATCTTGGCGTATTTCGGACAACCTTTTTCCTAAATTTGTTAATTCAGCGGGGTTTTGTCTCACTTTCTTTGGTTTTAGTGTTTGTACCGTATTGTTTCTGTCCTGATTTGCCACGGTCTCTTGAAGAAACGTGAGATTATACTCCGATGTATTTATTTGTATTTTGTTGGTTTCAAACATCTCCTGAGCCTGTGTTATAATATCTTCTATTGTCAACCTACACTGCTGTCGAAATTGAATTATTCCTAATTTTAAGATTTTCTCGATATTCCGCGTTGTTCTTACAATGTATGAGCATTGGTTGTGTGCTTTGCGTTGAATACAACCAAACGTTTTTTCTTATCACGGAAATAATTACAGTTTGGTTTATTTTTACATAATTAATGTTACAAGTCTGAGGTGTTTTTCGTGCGGTATACATTTGGATCTCGCAGGGTGAATCGGAGTGTATACGATATATTGAAGTGTTGTGAAAGCATCGGTTCCCTAACTTAATACATTTGTTTAATTCGTTTTCAGTTAATACTAAATATGTATTACTCTCTGTATTGACAGCGATTTTGATGTTTACGACGTCGGTCAATGCGAATATGTTGTCGTGTACATATATGGGAAGTGGTATTACTTGTATTATTTCATAAGCCGGGTAAGTTATCAATGGTATCTTTAAAATAGTAAATATATTTCCTTTTTTATAGTACGCGCTAATTGATATATATTTGCTTATTTGTAGCCAATTCTCTACTGAAAGGGTAATTGGGAAATGAGTGCCTTCAGGTAGTTGTATTATTGTTTCCTTAAGATTCTTGATTATTTCTTCTACTGGTGTTATCTGTTGTGGCAAGTTTCCTTGATTTATGTTGGTTAAGATCATTATATCCTCTTGATCATGCATAAGGTCGGTAATCATACTTAAAATTGTAAAATGTTCATTTACTTCTTCTCTTTCAATAAATTCACTTTGTTTCATAGAGAGTTGTTTATACTGGTCATCAGTAAGTCATTGTTTTCCTCTAAAATTTCTTCAAGGGTGCTCAGATGTCCTATTATTTTATCTAAGACTTGTAATTGGTTTGCTACCGCATGCTTTAGTTTTTTCTCGTTATTTTCCAATAGACTCAATTGTTCGTTTATTAACCTTTCGTCATCCGCGTCCATTATTCTGAATAAGGTTTTTGTTATGGAACCTATTCCGTCAATTATTTCTCGTTGTTAATTAGCGGTGCTTTCGTATATATTTTTTATATTGTCTATCGTTTTTTGTATTCGTCCTAGATTTTTTTCTGTGATTTTGTACAAATTCACACATATGTGTATTGAGTGGCATGTTAACAGTGTTTGATGGATATAACTTTTTATTTGGTTGTAACGGTGGTTCAGGGATTCAATATCCAGTTTAATTACTATCTTCCAAGTCGCGGCTACTTGGTGAAGTTGTCCTAATTTATCAAAGTAGAGCCCTGGTATTGCAAAATTCTTGAAGTGCGTAAGATTGTTTTTCCTGGAGCTCGCTCATGGTATATTTAACACTACTGAGTACATCCATCCTGCAAGTAGATAGTGAAAGAAGAATGTGAGGTGAATTGTGCTTTTTTCCTATATTTATTCTTCTTCGCCATAGTCGTCTTTTGCCCGTGTATGGTGGGCAGCCATGGATAAATGTATTTGTGATGATTGCATCTCGCATGCCGTAGAGCAGGTGCTTCTTTTTATTTTTCTCCCCCTTCTTTTTTTTTAATTTTTATATTAGTTATCAATGTAGGGTTTTAGGCGATTTGCATGAGTGGTTAGGGTTTTTCGGCCTCTTTTTATTATATACTTAACATCGGAGTGTTTCTTGATTATTTCATACATGTATGGCCCTATCCGCATGGCGTCGAATTTCTTTGATCTTCCTCAGTGTATGGTTTCATTATATAATAAGACTTTGTCATCTACTTGTTATTGGACTCTTTTGGTTTTTTGGTCATAGTATTGTTTACTTTTTATTTTTTCTTCCTTGACGTGTTCCCTGGCTAGCTGATTTGCTGTGCGTAATCTTTGTTTGAGATCCTGGGTATAGTCGTCGAAGATGTATGTAGGTTTGAGTGGTAGATATACGGCAGAAGGTAATGTTGCTTCATGTCCGTATAATAGCTCGATTGGAGTATAACTTGTGCTGGTATGCGGGGTAGTATCATATGTGAAAATTGTATAGGACATCCATTTATCCCAGTTTGACTGATCGGTATTAACGTAATGCCTTAAATATTTTGTGAGCGTTCTGTGCAAGTGTCTAGCGCACCATTGCTTTGTGGGTGATATGCGGTTGTTTGTATTTTTTCTATTCTTAATAATTTGCAAGTGTTTTTAAACACGTTGTTTAAAAAGTTTGTCCCTTGATCCGTTAATATTTTATCAGGAATACCATATTCCAAAATTATCTTCTCTACAAATTCTTTCGCGATGGTTGAAGCTTGTTGATTCGGTATTCGGGTAACAATTTACTAAATTTAGTTAAATTATCTTGGAACGTTAGTATATATTTATTTCCATTCTTCGTTACTGTTAATGGTCCTACGTCTAATGCACATTTTTCAAATGGTTTGCACGGTGTATCGGTGATTACGAGAGGCATTTTAGTTTTTGTGATAATTTGTTTCTCTGATAGAGTTCACATATAATATATTTTTTTATATCGGCTACCATATTTTTCCATTGGTGATTTAGCCATATTTTGTTTATTGTTCTTTGTAGGTCTTGGTACCCTCCTAGAGGTGCATCATGATATTCTTAAAGTATTTGTCTTTTCTCCTCTTCGGTACAGTTCCGAGGATTTTTTGTTTGTGTATCACTGCTATTTGTTTCGTTGTCGTATTTCTCCTCATTATCTTCTTCCTCTATCTCATCCGGCGCGTCTACTTTTAAGACAGGTCGTATTGTATTCCTACTGAGCGCGTCGGCGTTCGGGTTCACTCGCCCGGCCTTGTGTATGATTTCATAATCATATTCTTCTAACTTCAGTCGCCACCTGATTAACTATGATCCGGGGTCGGTGACATTAAATAGCCATACCAATGGTTTATGGTCGGTTATTATTTTGAATTTCGTTCCGTATACATATGGGCAAAAATGTTTTACTACCCATACTATTGCTAGCAGTTCCTTGTCCGTAGTGCTATAATTTTGTTCCGCGCGAGATAGTACGCGTCTAGCATAAGCTATAGGGTTGTTTTTCCCTATCGGTCCTTGTGACAATATAGCTCCTATCGTGTAATCCGAGGCGTCGGTGGTAATGATAAATCCCTTGTTGAAATCCGGATATTTTAACACGAGAGCGGTTGTCAATTTTTTTTTAATGTCGCGAACGCATGTTTTTGTTCTTGTCCCCATTCAAATTGTGTTTCCTTTTTTGTTAATTTTGTTAAAGGGCGTGCTATTTTAGAAAAAATTCTATAAATCGTCTGTAATATCCTGCTAGGCCTATAAATGATTGTATGTCTGTGACTTTTCTTGGAAACATATGCACTGCTTTTAATTTTGATGGATCCGGTAAAATTCCTTTTTCTGAAATTATATGTCCTAAGTACGTAATTTTTTTTTTGTAGGAAATTGCACTTGTCTGGTTGTAATTTTAAGTTACTTTGGTGCAACTTTTCTAATATTGTGATTAATCTTATGTTATGGTCTTCTAAGCTGGACCCATAGATGACCATGTTGTCTAGATATATCAGTGTTACGTCCTGGGTATCTCGGAAACTACGAATTCCTTTTTTATATATATGATTGAGAAGCGGACGGAGTTCAGGCAAGCGATAGTGTAATAAAGGTAAGATTACGATGGCCGCCGCCGAACATGCCGTCTGCTTCCCAATGTATCTCTCATCTTTTCTGTCTTCACGTAAGATATGTAGTTTTATTTACATCCTAGGTATTCTGGGAACAACAAATTCCTTTTTATATAACTAAGAAAATCTAACCGCCTCTACTATACACGTATTTGTTCATCCTGGGTACCTAGATAGCAGCGAATTCCTTCTTTTATGCCTGTAAAACAAACAGATTTGAGTAAGCATTTTTTATAGAAAAGATACTATTACGCGCCGCTCAAATACGTCATAAGACTCCCGATGGATCTGCGATCTTATTTGCCTCTGTACATAGCCGGTCGAACGAAAGTCCTTTGATAGGACTATGTTCTTAGGATCATTTATGACACCCAGAAAGTATTAGGAATTTTGAAAGATAACTATTTTCCATGCAACCCTTCTCTCATTGGTGGTCCTCATTTACCGCCCCCTGAAACCTTTCCTATATAAACCTCATTCTTTTGCTGCGAGTCTCAGTCTCAGTTCTCAGTTCAGTCAGTAGTCGTCGTACTTTAGTCTCAGAGTTGTCTTCGTCTCGGTCTTAGTCAGTCGTCAGTCTTCAATCTTCAGCGATATTCGCTTAGATATTCCGAACTTAGTCCAAATCGAATATTACTCGCTTCAACCATCGTGAGTGCAAGGTATCGCAAGTCCTTTTATTCAGACGACCCATCGAGCCGAGAACCAAGGATTCAGAAACATTTGCATCCTAATAATCTAGTACGAGCACGAGTAAGTACTCAGCACAGTCATACTTGTCCATATTAGCTCCGTTCACTTCAAATATTAATATCTCCCGGTATCATAGTGAATACCCTGCGTGGAAAAGATAGGCTTCAGGCCCTCAGACTAGCGCATAGAGATTTAGACAAGGCTAGCGACGATACGTTAGCAGCGGCACTATCCACGGATCCCAGTCCCATTTCCATCTCCATACGAGTCCCCTACTTCCTCCTCCGAACCACCTATGCCTAGCTCCTTACCCTCCCCTTTAAAACCACCCTCAGCGAACATTTTGTTTATCATACATGTATACACAGTCATACTCACATTCGCCGAACTAATTTGTGACTTCGCTTAATATTATTTCTCATTGTAATTCCACCGCTTATTTTATATTGTAATCTCCCCGTCCGCTAGATAATAAATGTAGAAATTGTCATTTCAAATTCCTATTTTATTTAATATTTATACCATCGCGCGTTCACCTCCTTTTCCCCAATTCTACCGCTCGCGGTCCCATCCCAGGTAAAGGGTTTCAGTACCTTGACCTAAATTAGGACCACACTGCGTACGCTCGCGTCAGAGTAAAGTGACCCTTTCGGTCTCTGACCTGCATTGCCGGCATTCAGGTACGTTTAGGACTCGCGTTCGCGAATACGGTCGTTGCGTTCTCTTCCAGGACGTAACACCAGGCATTTTATTTCTTGTAGTCTAGCTAGTACGATATTCATTAGCCGCTGAAAGGTTGCTGGTGCGTTTTTAATCCAAAAGCATTCGATTGAATTCGAAATGTTCCGTAGGTGTTGAGAATGTTGTTTTATGTTTATCTTGTTTTCCCATTGGGATTTGATGATAACCTGACGCTAAGTCTAGCGTAGTAAAATATTTTGCGTTTCCAAGTTGGTCTAGGATATTATTTATGTTAGCTAACGGGAAGGAATCTCCAACCGTTAGATCATTTAGTTTTCTAAAATCGATCACGACTCGTAATTTAGGTTTTCCGGTCGTGTCAGGTTTCTTTGGCACTACTAATAAGGAAGCATTCCATTGGCTGATGCTGGGACGAACAATAGCAGCATCTAGCATTTCTCGTACCTGTCGATCCACTTCCTGCTTGTGCTTCTCGGGCAGACGATATGGTTTTATTTACCGGTGTTGCATTATCTCGAGTAGCAATACGATGCTCCACAGCTGTGGTATGAGTGAAACAGTCTCCTTCGAGAAAGAATACATCGCTGAAATCTTTACAAATCGTGTATATTGTTTTTTGTTCTTCATGGTTTAGGTGTTGTAGGCGTAATTGTTGCTTTAATTTTTCCATTCGTGGTTGCAGTGTCTTACCATGTTTCTGTCTCGTATTTTGTGACGTTCCACGTTCCGCCTAACTCGCGGCGGGAATGTCCTCGTGTATCGGGGAGAGAGTATCGGCTGCGGCCCTTGGATGGATCGCCGGATGTCCAGATTCGGTTTGGAAGGAGAAGAGAGTCTCGTTTTAATGGTAACAATCGGTTTATTTCGTCGGTATTGGTTACACGGACGCGTGTTTGTAGTCCGGGCTTTAAACGGTTGACAGCGTGTTGTGTATATTGCCCGACGTGCGTGTATTTTGATAGAACAGCTGATCGCTCGTGCTTCGTGGCGAGACGGTTGTGCGGTAGGACGGACGCGGGTTGGTGAGTCGCGGCGCGTTGTATACAATAGTCGCGAGTGGTGATCGGACGAGCCCCGGGAAGCGGGCGCGGTGTTTTGAGTCACGTACGGTTTCTACTAGATCGCTTTTAATTTCTCTGCGATGCTTTCTCGATGCCTTTTAATTGTCGCAGAGAGTGCAATCGGTGGCCACACGTAGGTGGCCCGAGGAGCGGAGGCACTCTCTCGACCCTGAGGCCCCACGGGGTCGGAACGGTGCGGCACTCAGGAAATATCACTCCTGCAGTGTTGCGAATCTTCCGTGGGGACTGCTACACTGGTAGCACGCGGAGAGGCGCGGCGTGATAACAATGAACGGTCGGTGCGGTCTTGATAGCGACTGCTTCGCCAAGAGAGTCGGGGCCGAGAACGCACGACGGAGACGGCGAAGTCGTCACCCCCTTACCCGTTGACTTTCTTATTGAAGCGTGCTCCTCCCCCCGGAACTTATCTACTAAAGTTCGCTCGCGTGGTTGCTCGCATGTAACCCTGGTACGGTGACACGAGGGACCCGGTGTCCCTTCCTAGAAGGCGGTGATTCGAGCCGAGATCATGCGGCTAGACCTGACCAATAATGCTCGGTGGAGACGGCGAAGACGCCACCCCAGACTTGCCGGGCTGCAGGTCCTTCGGTCGCAGGCCGGCGGGGAACCGGGAACTCCCGGTGGAGACGGTATGCCGTCCCAGAGAAAGGATAACGAGTGCGGCTGCGGACACGCAGCTGGGACGACGAATACACCGTCTCGGTTCCTCGGCAGTAGGTAGGATGTCGGGTGCGGCTGCGGACGCGCAGCTAAGACGGCGAACACACCGTCTCGGTTCCCCGGCCAATAAGGATGCGAGTGCGGCCGCGGACACGCAGTTGAGGCAGCGGACACACCGCCTCGGTTCCTCGGCAACTGGAGGACGGGATCTGGAGCAGCCTGCGAACGTGTCGCTCTGGCTGACTCCGATGGAATCAGGTCTCGATGCCTCCGTCGGTCGGAATATATATCCGACGGAGGTTCTCTGTTTATATTTACGGCCACGCACGTGATCACGCTCTCGGCGGAAGCGCGCCACGTGCGTGCCGTGTCAGCTTAGAATGGCGCAAAGCGCCAATGAGCGACCCGACAAATGGTCGGTCGGGCCGCGGGGAGGGTGACAGCTCTAATGCGTCGTCACAGATTTACTAGGCAATTTCCAATAAAAATTTTAGGTTTTCTTTCTTCGGCGGTAACGATCCTTATTGAATTTACATTTACGAGGTCTGTTCAAAAAGTATCGCGAATTTTGTGTTTTTTCAAAAATTATTTATTTATTCATGAATATTTATTTTGTCTCCTTCAAAGTAATCCCCATCAGATATTATACACTTGTGCCAACGTTTTTTCCAATCCTCGAAGCACTTCAAAAAATCATTTTTTGTGATCTTGTTCAGCTCCTCCTTCGATGCCGTCTTTATCTCCTCAATCATAGCGTAGCGTCGTCCTTTCATGTGCCTCTTCAGTTTCGGGAACAAGAAAAAGTCACAGGGGGCCAGGTCTGGGGAATACGGTGGCTGCGGCATCATTAGTGTGTTGTTTTTGGCCAAAAATTCGCGCACAAGCAACGATGTGTGAGCAGGGGCGTTGGTACGAATTTTGCGGCGACCCGTCTCATGCCCAAATCATTAGTAAAAATCGAGTGGCACTAGTCAATCGATATGTTTAGGTCCTCAGCAACTTCTCTAACGGTGATTCGACAATTGGCCAATACTATTTTCTTCACTTCATCAATGTTTTCGTCTGTTGTTGACGTGCTCGGGCGTCCGGCACGCTCTTCGTCGTTCACATCTTCTCGGCCCTCTGAGAACATTTTGTACCACCGATAAACATTGCTTCGGTCCAAGGTCGCTTCACCATATGCCACAGTCAACATTCGGAATGCGTTCGCGCACTTAATTTTGTTAGATTCTTTGATCCATTTTTTGGAATAGGCAAAAATCGAAGACAAGCCAAAACACGTCCAAGCAAAACAGCTGTCAAAGATAAACTGAATATTCAAAATGGCCGAACTTGTCGGCATAAGTGAGGGACATGAGTACCAACATAACGCCACAAAAAAATCGAAAATCGAATATACGTAACCCGCGGAAATTCAAAATTCGCGATACTATTTGAACAGACCTCGTATTGTTGCCTTTATTATCGTTTCGCTTTGAGCAGGTATCTAATAAGTTCGATAGGGTAACAAACCCAGGTTGTTTCCAAGAATCCTGTTTCCTGTTTTGATAGTTGCATGTCGTATTATGTGCCTTCAGGAAATCTACTTTTAATATTCCCTCATACTCGATAAGAAAATCATCTTTTACCACGTAGATTTTATATTGTAGGACTTGTCTCCCTAGCTTTATAGTTGCAATGAACTTACGTAGCGTACTTGTTTGATGTCAGGTTACTCCGGTCAGCGTTACTTTATCCACTATCACGGGAGTTTCTTCCTTTAAGGTCCGCACTTTTACAAAACTAATTGACGACCCGGTATCTAGTAAAAGCGGTATTTTTCCTTGTCTGGTTTTGCATATCGGAAGTATTACTAAGTCTGTTCCCGTGTGTTTGCTTAGCATTTTTCACTTGGTTAATCTGAAATGTTCGAGCATTTTGCATTCGATTGTCTCTTTTCTGTCTCTCGTTTTTACTTTTGTTTTCGTTAGGTGTGACTCACTGGTTCATTCCACGCCTATCAGTCGAAGCGGTGTTTGTATTTTGATGCCCTTCGCGACGTTCAAAGTTAGGTGCAGTGTATTCAACTGGCTTCCCATGCAGCTTCCAGCATTCTTCGCGAGTATGCTCTACCTTTTTGCAATATGTGCAATATTTTTCCATCGCGTTTACGCGAGGGCGTTCGCTTATTGTTGGTAGAGTGTATTGGTTCGCGTAACGGCTGGTACGACAATCTTTCCCTTGATGTCCTGTTTTACTACATTTGTGACACGTCGGACGTTTAACATTTTCTCGAGCGCGCGGATATGTCGTCGGTCGGCTGTTATATGGAAGTGCAGTTTCGCGATTATCATAGTGGTTAGTTAGTCTTTTCACCTTTTCTTCCTTCATTGCTTCGGCAATAGCCTCAGCTAGCGTAGTGGGAGCTCAGGATCGCACTATAGTTTGCAGCTTCTCATTCAGCCCAAGTTGGAAATTAATTAGCGCTTGAGATTTAATATATTCGTGAATAGTTCTCTTTTCTGCCGGGGTGTATACTGTACCGTCAGTAGTACAGTATACACTCGTATAATTCTGTTGCTAGTTTATCGACTCTCTTTCCGTAGATCCACGCTTCTTCTTCGGTCTTTTGCCGTAAGAAATTAAATTCGCGTTGCAAGCGTGTAGTCGACCTTCTTCTCGAATAGCAGGCCTCTAATATTTCCTTCAATTGTCGGTAGGTCGTTACATTTCGGTTTTCCATCTCCGTCATGGTCTGTTCTTTTAGTTTCGTACAGGTTATTGCCTTAGTTAATGCAATTTCTTCTGTAGGACGTATTAGACCGTAAGCATAATTGCAAGCGTGCAGGAATTCTTTGAGACTTTTTTCACTTGAGCCATCAAAGGTCGGTATTAAGTCCCTGGCCTCTTTTATCCGCTGTTTGTTGGTGTTGGTTACAAATAAATTCAAGGCAAGACTATCTTCCGAGAGGAGGTCATGTATATGTGTGTGGTCATACGTTATGTCTCTGTTCCAGTGCTTCGTTGCAGTGGGCCTTTGTAAGTTAATGAATCTTTCCGTGTTATTTTGTTGCCGTGTGTTAACCTTCTCGTTTAGCTCGATTACATATGTAGTGAAGGATTTAACTTAGTAAAGCCTCTATTAGAGAATCGCGTTCTCCTTCTCTGTTGCCTCTTAGTAAAGGGGTTCCTTCTACGCTACCGTTCGTATGTTGCGCGACAGTGGTTCGTAGTCTATTGATTTCCTCGTCTATCGCGGGACCGTCAATAGGGGGTACATCTTGCTCTGTACGTCTATCCATAGTTAGGCTATTAAATAGTTCGTTTGGGTCGAAAACGCTCTCGTCGTACGAAGTTAGAGAAATTCTCTCCTGCCTGACACGTCCGTAATGGTACTGTTACTTGGCAAGTTTCTTTGTCTTCTAACGCGTGAAGCTACATTTGGTAATATACTGTCATCGATTTCACTAAACGGGAATTCGCGTTTAGTTATTAGTTGTACAACTTTGCTCTCGCCGTTTTTTTTTAATTTGAGGCTTTATTGTAAAAAAATGGAGATAAAGTTATGACTCAAAGTATTGTCCATCACTGGCCACTACTTTCTCCCATCTTTTGGACAATGCACGAATCCCGCGTCGAAAAAACTGGTCATTTTTTGAGGTAATCCACGAATTTATCCATTTTCCGACTTCTTCATAAGACTGGAAGTGTTGGTCAGCCAAGCCGTGTGCCATTGATCGGAACAAGTGATAATCCGAAGGTGCAACGTCTGGAGAGTACGGCGGGTGGGGTAGGACTTCCCATTTCAACGTTTCCAAGTATGTCTTGATCACTTTTGCAACATGGGGTCGAGCATTGTCATCATGTAAAATCACTTTCTCGTGTCTCTCGGCGTAGTGCGGCCGCTTGTCTTTCAATGCTCGGCTTAAACGCATCAATTGAGTTCGATACGACCGATCGCCTGTGATTGTTTCAATTGGTTTTAGTAGCTCGTAATATACTACGCCGAGCTGATCCCACCAAATACAGAGCATTACCTTGGAGCCATGAATGTTCGGTTTGGACGTCGATGTGGAAGCATGGCCGGGAACTCCCCATGATTTTCTGCGCTTGGGGTTATTGTAATGAACCCATTTTTCATCTCCAGTCACAATGCGATGCAGAAATCCTTTTCGTCTTTGCCTTTCAAGCAGCTGTTCACAAGCAAACAAACGCCGTTAAACATCTCTTGGCTTCAACTCGTACGGCACCCAATACCCTTGCTTTTGAATCATTCCCATGACTTTGAGGCGCTTCGAAATGGCTTGTTGAGTCACTTCCAATGATTGTGCCAGTTCTTTTTGAGTTTGACACGAGTCTTCATCAAGTAATGCTTCCAATTCAGCATCTTCAAAAATCTTTCCTCTTCCACCGCTATGTCGGTTTTCGACGTGAAAATCACCGTTCGTGAAGCGTTGAAACCACTCACGACACGTTCTTTCACTAATAGCGATCTCACCATAGGTATTTGAGAGCATTTGATAAGCCTCAGCCGCAGATTTCTTCATATTGAAGCAGAAAAGTAAAACCTCCCGCAAATGACGAAAATTCGGCTCGTAAACTGACATCTTCAATCGACGATAACTTTATGGTACAGATACAAATCGACTAATGTAACTATTAGGTTATGTTGACAGATGCCCAAGTTGATTGTATGACGTATATGATCTATTTACTTTGACCACTAAGTTCCACTAAAGCCATCTATAGGGAAACGGCGGGAGCAAAGTTATTCACCTAATACAACGTGTATCGGGGGTTGTTCTTTATTTGAACTATCAAGTACGGTTAACGCGTCTTGCAATCCTTGTCATGTATACTTTGCGCGGTGTTATTTATTACGTATCGAGATTTCGATTCATTAGTTCGGCTGACTGTCTTAGTGTATTTGCCGCAGGCTCGTTAAATAGCCAATATCTGTTTTTGCAAGGATTACGCGGTATATTGCTGTCTTCGGACATTCAAGCGAACGGTTTGGTTTCTCATTTGTGTAAGTATGTGTATACGCTTGTGTGTTATATTAGGACTTACATTAATACTGGACGCATGTTGACATGTCGCGCTATCGAGTTCTCGCACGGTTCGTTATCGGTGCTCCGATTGTCCGGTGTTGAGTTGCCTGGCGCTTGTCGCTGCGTTGAGGTAGGTCATTTCCTGCTGCCGTTGTTGCTTCGTCGCCTCCTCTGCTATCGTGGTTGGCCCGCGTTGGTGGTAGTAGCTCCGACGTCCGTTCTTTCCGGCCTGCCACGTAGTTTTCTTCTTAATTGTCCCAAGATTTGTTGCTCACCAGTCTGCTTCTTACGATTGCTTTTTCACAGAAGCCTTCTCCTTGTTCTGTTGCAGGTTGTTGTTGGAGGGCGGATCCCACCCGCTGCCACCAATTTGTTGCGTGAGTCGAGTCAACGCGAGTAGTGTGGGGTGCCCGTCACAGCGCGCTAGAACGCAAAGCGATGGTGACAATAAATTATCTCTCGTTCGAAGGTGAACTTATCTTTATTATGTTTTCCGCCCGATACAGTGTTTTTGGTGTGATTGACAGCGTGTCGGTCCCCGAGAGCTGAAAGTCTAGAGTCGCCCTCTGAGTTCGATCTCGCGTCCCTTTTATCCTCTTCTTATGTCCAAATCAGAGGGAATAGTTCTGATGTGTCAGCGTCACTTGGGTGTAAACGCTGACCATTTTGATTTCAGTATTGCATTCGCCAGAATGCAGTGTAGCATTTCTTCAAGGTGACGTTACGTAATTGGGGCAACGTGCGATCGTAATTTGTTCATGGCAATCGACACGTCTCATGGTTATGTTTACAACATGGCGCAGATGAGACTAGACGATTTCTACAGGAGTATATTAAGCGGTGGGTCCGTTAGCGTTGCACCGTATTGCACCTATATATTCACCACCTCTACGACACTGCCGGATTGCGTAAGGCCCGCACAGTTTATTAGATGTTCCGATTAGTTTTGAGGGATTTTTGCAAAAAAACATATTTATTTTAGAGAGGCGTTAAATTATATTTTATTCAAAATATTTTTTACTGCTAGCTGCAACTTTTTCCCACTTTTCTGGCAATAAATGGATTTCACAGTAAAAGAAATATTTGTCTTTCAAAGCAATCCACTCATCGAACCATTTTTGTATTTAATCATGTTTTGAATTGCTGGTCAGTAAGGCCATGCTTTATCGATCGAAATAAGTTATAATCTGAAGGAACACAGTCTGCTGAATATGCGGTGTGGATAAAATTTCCCATTGAAATGCCGATAGCGTATCTTTATCTGCTTTTGCAACGTGTGGTCAAGCATTGTCGTGCAACGAAATTACTTTGCGTTTTTTTAAGCTGTTATTGGACGTTTTTGGTTCAAAGCACGATTCAAATCGATTAATTGTTGTTGATAACGTTCAGTAATGATTGATTTGGTTTTAGTAGCTCATAATACACGACACCTTTCATGTCTCACCAAATGCACAACAAAATCTTATTTCTGTGGATGTTGCGTTTGGAGTCAATGTCGACGGTTGACCTGGATTTACCCACGATTTTTTATATTTAGGATTATTAAAGTATATCCATTTTTCATCCCAATTATAATTTGATATAAAAACTGCTTTTTTTGCGACGAGAAAGCAATAAAGTGCAAATGGTTAAACCATTTTGAATAGCCAATTCAGACAATTCGTGTAGAACTTATTTACTTTTTTTTTAATCTTTCGAAACGATCAGAAATGGTTGATTTACCAACATTTAATATTTTAGCTAACTTTTCAAGCGTTTGAGCTGAGTTTTCATCCTACAATGCCTGCAATTCGGCATCTTCGAACTTTTTTGGTTGGCCTGAACCGTTGTCTTTCAAATCGAAATCACCACTTTTAAATAGTTGGTATCAATACTCACATTCTTTATCTGATGGAACAGACTCAGAATAAGTTTTTGAGATGAATCAGTCAATTTCGGCAGCCGTTTTTTGTTAATCAAAGTTCTTCGCAGTAAAGTAATAAATCCTCATCATATTTCATTTTTAATCGCACAAAATATTACAGTTATGTTTACGTATATACAGGACTTGTGTCAAATGATTTGTGGAAATGTTCAAGCTTTGATATAACATACCAACTTTCAAAATGCTTCTAATAGATTTGTAGCTATAGCCATCTATAGTAAGTCCTCAAAATTAACCAGAACATCTATTCATTATTTAAACATTGTTATAAATATGTTAAAAATATGTGACATTCACAATAATTACATTCATATTACATATAACTTAGATATTTTTAATCAGGATTGGGAAAAAAGCCATTACCGTTATAAATGATTTTTTTAGTAACGATTTGCTAAAGAATTTATTTGTTATAAAATAAATTATATTATTTATATATATTATTAGAAGAACGTATAATAATAATTTATAATTACTTTATTAATGTCGGATAGCACATTCGAAAGAAGTGAATTGTTAACGAAATCAAATTAAGTTTAATCCAATATTTTAATGCAATTCAAATATCAATATTGATGATATCAATACAAGACGTTCGATAAACTTTATGTATCGATTCATTCATGATACATATAGATACGTATTAATATATTTGAATTGCATTGACCATTTCTATTGCTAAGTCGTCCTCTTGCTCAATGGAATTTCTGCATTCTACCAACATGTGCTCCCATGACTTTCCACTCCATTAAAACATACTTTAAACGCTTTTCTTGCTTTACTTCACTTTTTTTCATCCCAAAATAGACATTTAGCGTTTACCGCTATTTAAGAAAAAACTTGTACACAATAATGCTGGGGCGTTTGAAATAAATGTAGAAACTTTAATGGGTTTAACAGAGTAAATTCGCGCACGAAGGGAACGACGGCGTCGATAGCGAAAAGGCCGATGGGAGCGCGCGTCCGCGATGTTTGGGGTTTCAAACGAGAGTGAGTGTGTGGAGCCGCAGAGCAAAAAACTAAAATAATAAGTAAAACAAAATAAGAAGGAACAAATATGTGTGCGAAAACAAGCCGTTGCCTTGATTACAAAATATAATCGCCGCCGTTTGTTTCAACCGCCACAGACACTTCAAATCTGTAGCCTATTGTAAACCAAGTTAATAATACTAAATATCCAACTTTTTCTTCCTTAGTCCTCCGAATCCCCTCTTTTCTATTTTCCATATTTTCTTCATTATCGCTATTACCTTTCTGACATTTTTCTGCATCTATGCCTTTTGTTCCCCATTTGTTTTACTATTAAATCTTAAATGTGTTATAACCTGTGCCTGTTTTATTTTTTCTTCCTTTATCTCCAATAATCTTTTTCATTCTTCTTTTTTTCTTCTGATAATTTATTACTTTCGTGTTTCTTTCATTCAACTGCAAAGGAGGAGTTTCAATAAGGACCATTTTTGCCTCCCCTAAATTCTCTCCTCAAACGAAACTAGGAGGGAAATGTACCTCCATATGGGTCTTGTAATTTCCTAAAAGGATACGATCCTAAACCTCATTGTTTATGAATTATAATATTTTGAATTTGAATGATTTACATGGGATTTGGTATTTTTTAATGATTTAAATTTTTTGACGATGTTACTGGAATTGCCACTTTACCGAGCTTTTTCAAAACCTTGTCCAAGATATTACCTAGAATATATTAAGAGATGAAGACGATGCAAGCGTGTACACACTGTCATCCAGAACATTGAATTTATGAATGCCTTATTTTTACACATGTCTATAGTGATTCAAGACCATTTGAAGAACTTGCAGATTTGAACTGATGATCATTTCATGATTCGAGACATAGATATGTAAACAAGAAAGAACAATGAGTTCAATAGATAGATTATTAGGTAAGAAAGGGGGGAGTTAGGGAGCGGCATATAATGAATAAGATTTTGTTCTAATCGTGAATGAAGAGAAATAGAATAAAAAAAAATTGTTAAATCCTTTTCCTAAGAAAATATAAACTGCATTTACGTTACCTAATAAGCATCATGTACAGATTGCTCGGATTTGCATGGCTTGTGTACGCATGCATGCGCTATATACATATATACTCTGAGTACATACACACACGATACGAATGTTTACGTGAGCTCACTTTATGCTACCAAAGGCCGCAATTTGGCATCCCTGTCTCTACGGTGCCGTCAAGTATACATGCAGCGCGTGCTTTTTTTGCGAGCGAGAATATGCGGCTATTCGCCGCCGCTACTGATATGCGGCGCCGCACTCGCAAGAGAATTCGCTTTCACATAGGTAAATATGGGTGTTTTGCGCTAATGAAGCCGCTTTTGCTGACCATTGCTTGTATGAACACGCTGCTTTATTTGGTCGCGACTTACGTTGGGCATATTTTTAAAGTTTTTTATTTTTGGCGGTTTTCCTTACCGGGTGTTCTTAACTTAGTGACTGCGTTCTGTCTTTCCAATAGCTATTTTTGCTGCGGTTGAGGAGAAGTAAAGGGCGCTTTTGCTGCCAGTGCGTGGCGGGAATTTCCACCGAAGATATTTTCGTATTTTCCTTTAGCCTTTAGAAGCACAGTGTAGTATATTTCCCAGTTTCTTCCTTTTAGATTACTGTAAATAAAATTTTGCTATATTTTGTGACGATGCAAATTTTTGTTCGTCACTCAGGCTTGCAGTTTGGCTGAGGATGAGCCGGAAGCTCGCGCCTTCTCATACGAGAAAGCGACTGATTTTTAAATTTTGCTTCGTACGCCGTTTTGCGCACGAGACTCGTGGTTATAATATTATTTATTACAAAGTTACCCACGACGAGAAGCTAGAACGTTGAAGATAGGAAAACTGGAGGAATCGGAGCTGTCGGGAGGAGCCGAGCGCAGGAAAGAGAGAAAGAAAGCGGTGAGAAGCGGTCATGGGAAAGGTGCGGGGAATCTTCTTCTTATGGACGGACGGCTAACGACGGTCAACGAGGATGACCACCTTGCGCTAAGGAAAGCATAAAGCCCCGTGACCACGGTTGTAGATCACGCGAAGAAGGATCCCTTTGAAAGGGCAAAGGGAATTCCTTCGAATTACTGCAAGCCTAGCAGTTACCAGATGCTGTTTCGAAAGGAACTAGGAAAAAGTAAGCGTCGAATCGAAGATTCTATACGTTGAGCTCCCGTGAGCACCCATGCTAGACGTGATCTAACTGGGCGAGCCAATGGGATGCCGTATCTATCGGCTCGATAGATCCTTGAGTTGGCTGCACTAATTGAGGAGCCGTGCTCGTCATTGTGTGGTCCAGCAGTGAACGTGACAGACGTTCTGAGGCGAGAGCGAGCGAGCAAGCAAGCGCTGAAAAGTTGCTGAAAGGAGCGGTACGATGTTAGATGAGAGGTGAGCTTTAGGTGACGAGTAGATAAACGAGAAAATTTTTACAGCCGCAAGTAGAATATAATAGAGTTGCGTAATAATTTCGAGTCGATTGCCGTCGCTTCAGTGGCTCTCTCCGAATGAATCGCCACGAAGTACAGCTAAGCTAGATTTACACCCCAAAAAGGCGCTTTTGTGTGTTTGGTGGAGTATTCGCGGAGTCGTTCATTTTGAAGTGCTGAAACATGGACAAACTGTAAATGCAGACCACTACTGTAAACAATTAGATCGAGTAAATCAATCTTTAATTGAAAAGTGCCCAGCGATTGTCAACAGAAAAGGCGTTATTCTGCAATACGATAATGCAAGACCGCACTGCGCAAGACGAACCCTGGAAAAAATTAATGAATTAGGGTGGGAGGTATTGTCTCACCCACCATATTCGCCCGATATTACGCCATCGGATTTCCATTTATTCCAATCGCTACAACATTTTCTAAGTGGCAAAATTTTGAAAATTTGGATGATGTCCAAAATGCCATCTCCAGTTATTTTGCTCAAAAATCAATTGATTTTTATCGATCCGGCATTGAAAATTTGCATACTAGATGCCAAAAGATTGTTGATAACGAGGGTGATTACATCATTGATTAAAAAGTAAAACTTGTTACAAATTTATCTGTTTGAATTTAATGTAAAAAAACAACATTACTTTCCTATCCCCCTAATATATAGAATTGTTCGATCTTCATATATGTTTGAAGATAGTTTGAAAAATTCTCGATCTGACAAAGAGATGGTACTAGTAGTATCAAATGGCAATGATGTTTCTGAAGTTTGATCTCCCAGAGAGTGTACCCTAAAATTTCAGACATATACGTTTAGTTTGTTTATTTATGGTCGAATAAAGTTAACTAGTTATGATATGTTTCGACAAATGGATAAAATTGAATGTCGCGCAGTGATAAAATATTTCGTTTTAAAAAGTTTAACGCCAACGGAATTAAAAAATAAGTTGGATTTTACTTTGAAAGACTCTTCATCATCGTTTTCAACAGTGAAGAAATGGGTTGCTGAATTCAATTGTGATTGTTCGTCCATTTTTTACGACGAATGTTTAGGTCGCCGAAAAACCGCAACGAGTGAGGAAGCCATCTGAAAAATCTACAATGCCGTGTTAAATAATCGACGAGTGAAAATGTGTGAACTTGCTGACATTGCAAATATCTCAATAGATTATGTTTACAACATCTTACATGAACACATGCACATGAAAAAGCTTTCAGTGCGATGGATGCTGCGTTTACTAACAGTCGATCAGAAACGCATTCGAACGAACATTTCTTAGAAGTGCTTGGACATATTTAAATACCATCCAACAGAGTTACTGCAACGATTCATCACTGTTGATTAAATATGGATTCACATGAGACGTGTTGTAAGCGCAACAATAAAGTATGTCAACGACATTACCGCGGAACCACAACTCCGAATTGCCAAACATCGCTATGCGGAAATGCAACCTGGCATTCCCGCAATAGAGATATCGCAATCAGGATGGTCAGCGTCCTCGTTGAGATGACGTTGACACATCAACAACCGCCCCCTCTGATTAAGTCATAGAAAGAGGATAAAAAGGAACGTAAGATCGGAGCGGGGGCGAAAACTCTTAACTCTCGAGCACCGTCACGCTGTCGGACGCATACGTAAAATTGTATCAGGAAGTCAAGAAATAAACGACCAGTTCATTTTTTTTATCAGTTATTAGGCACTTTATTACGTGTCGCACCTCACCACCTCCTTTCTACTCTTCCGCGCTGTGCCGGGCAACCCTACATTACCGCGACGTTTACGGACGCGCAACAGACGAAACAACAGCCCAAACAATGAGTTAAACAGAATGAAAGTGTTCCAAAGAAAACGAAAACTGTTCTATCAGGAAAGATGATTGTGACAGTTTGGGATTTGCGAGGTGTTTATAAACTATTTAGAAAAAGGCAAAACCATCTACGGAGAGTATTATGCAGTATTGCTGGAGCAATTGAACAAGCTAAATCAAACGTCCACATTTAGCAAAGACAAAGTGCTTTTTCATTACAACAATGCACCCGCTTACATTCTTCAATTGCAGTCGCAAAGCTCCATGAATTGTATTTCGAATTGCTACCACACATACCATACTCACCAGATTTAACCCCCAGTGACTTTTCCCTGTTCCCGAATCTGAAGAAATAGCTCGCTGAAAAAAAGTCACTTCATATACAGAAGTCATCGCTGAAATAAACGTATATTTTCCAGAGTTCGAGAAATTGTATTACATTGAAGGTATAAAAAAGTAAAAATATTGTTGGTCTAAGTGTATTGAGCTGAAAGGGAATTATGTTGAAAAATAAAAAAAAAATGGATAAAAAATCATGTGTTTTCATTGACAGGTCGAGAACTTTTCAAATTACCTTCATGTGTATATGTAAGGTCTTAAAAAGTAATCCATTATTTTTGTATCAAATTGGAGGCTTTATTTAACATAGTTACAATGATCCAATTTAGGTCAAATATGCATCGTTTTGTTCAATAACTTGCTGCCATTTCGAAAGTAATTTCATTATGCCTCTCTCATAGAAACCCTCGTCCCTATTGGCAAAAAACTGGGAAAGTCGATTTTCACAAGCTTCTCTTGAGGCGAATTTTTCACCAGCAAAAAAATTCGCCATAGACAGGAACAGGTGGTAATCACTTGGTGCCAGGTCCGGACTATAAGGTGGATGCAAAAGAACCTCCCAACCAAGCTCCCGGAGCTTCTGGCGAGTCACTATCGATGAGTGTGGCCTGGCGTTATCCTGATGGAACACAATTCCTCTCCTATTGGCCAAAGCTGGCCGCTTCTGGGCGATTGCTTCCTTCAGACGGTCCAATTGTTGACAGTACAGGTCCGAATTAAGAGTTTGGCCGTAGGGGAGCAGCTCATAGTAGATAATTCCCTGCCAATCCCACCAAATACACAGCAAAATCTTCCTGACCGTCAACCCTGGCTTGGCCACCGTTTGCGCCGGCTCATCGCGATTCGACCACGATCGTTTTCGCTTGACGTTGTCGTAATTGACCCACTTTTCATCACCAGTAACCATCCGCTTCAGAAATGGATCGATTTTGTTGCGATTCAGCAGCGATTCGCAGATGGAAATTCGATCCATGAGGTTTTTTTGCGTTAATTCGTGTGGTACACACACATCGAGCTTCTTTTTGAATCCAGCCTCATTCCAAACGGTTTTTTGTGCGATGTTTAGCTCCTTGGCTATCGAAACGGTGCTTACACGACGGTCGGACTCGACGATTTCCATTATTTTATCAACATTTTCGACAATTGGCCTCCCGGAGCGTGGTGCATCTTTGACATCAAAATTACCGGAATTGAATCGACGAAACCAAAATTGCGCGTGATTGGCTCTTACAGTATCAGGACCATAAACACTATTCACATTTTTAGCCGCCTGGCTTGCGTTTTCGCCTTTATCAAAAAAAAACTGTAAAATATGGCGTATTTTCTCTTTGCTGGTGTCCATCTTTGACGCGCGCTCAAACAATATTGAGTCAAGCAATCACAAAACTGTCTGAAAGGTTTTTTTAGTACGAAATCTTATCTTTTTAACGCCATCTGACGTAATCCGGTCGGACTTATACAACGCGAGATACAGATTAATAAAGCCCTCTATTGGAAAAATAATGGATTACTTTTTACTAAACCTAATATATACAGGGTCCGTCAAAAGTTCCGGCTAATTCAATTAAAAGGAACTGCTAATTGTTTCAAAAAATAAAGATTAAAAAAAATGTTTAGAACAAAAGTTGTACAGTTTGAAAAAAGCTATCAGTCCTTGATAATTGTTTGGCTTTACAATGATCTTAAAAGCGTTATTAAGGTCAACATAAAAATCTTAAATGGAATTTTAAATGGAACCCCCTATTTTTCGTTACATATTCTTATACCTAATGTTGAGACGTTGACATAGCTGTGTGTGTATATATATATATATATATATATATATTGTAACGATGCATCCTCCCCCGGCGAACACCGCGGCCGACCGACCATCCGTCGGCCGCAAAACGGCGCTCAGCGCCAATAAACAAATTTACACGCGGCGCACACCTCTGACACGTGCGCACGTAGGCAACAACAATTGTTGCCAAACACACACATGTCGGAAAAACCTGGCTAAACCCGGTATAAAAGACCGCGCCGCCGTGCTATCGGGGCCAGACTCCACCGGAGTCAGCTGAGATCGCAAGATCACAAGCTGCTCCGGATTCCGTCCTCAGGTCGAGGGACGGTGCGTGCGCGGTCTCTCCCGCGGATGTCGCGGGCACCGGATTCCTGACAACTTCCATTTCGGGACGGTGTGTTCGCCGTCTCCACTGGGAGTTCCCGGCCCTCTTGCCCGTGGCAGACCTGGGAATCGGCACAAGTCGGGGTTGTGTGTTCGCCGCCTCTGTTGAGTGTTCTCAACCTCGGCACCTCCACTCTAGCCATTGGGGTTCTGCGTCTCCGGGACATGCGAACGCCCCGGAATACCGTTCCGCGTACCGCGCCGCGTAGCTAGAGATAACGCGTGTCTCTCCGCCGCACCTCACCGGAGGTACCACCGACCGTCGCGAAACCGCGAATCTACCGCCGCCGGCTGCACGTTAGCCAGGCTCGCCCGGCCGATTCCACCATTCCTGTAAGGAGACACGATACCGCGTGCCTTCCGCTCCGGGAGTCGACCGACGCGGGCACTCCGCGTGCGGCAACCACCGCGACCCGTGTACCGCAAACCACGTACCGCGACCCGCGTACCGCGACGCCGAGTCGAGCAGGTGCATTCCGCTGTTGCACTCCGATGCGAAACCGTCGGATTTAAAGCCCGCGAAACGTCAACACAACACGCCGAGACAATAATACCGCGCCCGCTTTCCGCTGACACCTCGAGATCCTCGAAGCGAGCGACACGTCTGCTCTCGATAGATTCCGGGAAACACTGATCCGCCGAAACACCGATCAAGCCGTCAATACACGACCACGATATAAACATGGGATTCCATCGCCGACACTGTCATCGCAATATTTACCAGCGTTAAAAGGCAGAAGTAAAGCACGGCCTATTACTATTCAATCTGTACCAAACAACGTAGGATATAATTAAATAAACGGCGTGATATCCAGACACTCGTTTGCTCACTTATNAACCGTCGGATTTAAAGCCCGCGAAATGTCAACACAACACGCCGAGACAATAATACCGCGCCCGCTTTCCGCTGACACCACGAAATCCTCGAAGCGAGCGACACGTCTGCTCTCAATAGATTCCGGGAAACACAGATCCGCCGAAATACCGATCAAGCCGTCAATATACGACTACGATATAAACACGTGATTCCGTCGCCGACACTGTCATCGCAATATTTACCAGCGTTAAAAGGCAGAAGTAAAGCACGGCCTATTACTATTTAATCTGTACTAAACAACGTGGGATATAATTAAATAAGCGGCGTGATATCCAGACACTCGTTTGCTCACTTATTCGCTCACTCACTCACTCGTTCACACACACACACGCACACTCTCACTACAAGACGCCTGGATATCCGGCGAGCTACGTCATGGCCACCGACACCGAACACCGTCGACCAGCGACACTAGAAACGACCACCCCGCCGGCCGGGGCGGGACGAACGTCCACCGACCGACGGAGCCCGGGTCACAATATATATATATATATATATGGGTCATTCTATGTGAAAGGGGTACGCTCAAAAACTAGATTTGATCGAAATGTATGGCAATCGGTAGTATTATTTTAGAAAACATTTGTCGAATTTTTTCGGATTTTTTGACCCACACCATGAGCTTCTATGGCTGTCATCAAATTCGAATTTTTGCTTCGACTACCAGTTTCTTAATTTTCGTCGTCGTCGTCGTGCCAATAAAAAAAATCTGAAACCATTGTAACTTTATAGCATTTTTCCCATAGAATCTGAAAAAAATATTTATAAAATTTTAGGGGGTAGTTTTCACCCTTATTTTGAGATTTTAAAGTTTAAAATCGAAATTTCGCAAGTACGCCACCTTCGATTTTTTTTTGTTTTCTTTCATTTTATTCCTTTTTAAATTTGCTTTCGATTAAGTCATGTCTCATGATGGTAATCGACCTGGAACAGGCCCAATATAAGGCCCAAAGGCAAAAATCCACCTTTTCCTAAAAATCTGACTTCAGATTCGTTATCAGCGACCTTCAAAATCTAAGAATACACCTCAAACCTGATTATGACCGTCTTGAGGGTTGAGATATAACGGTAAAAAGGTGGATTTTTGCCTTTGGGCCTTATGTTGGGCCTGTTCCAGGTCGATTACCATCATGAGACATGACTTAATCGAAAGCAAATTTAAAAAGGAATAAAATGAAAGAAAACAAAAAAAAATCGAAGGTGGCGTACTTGCGAAATTTCGATTTTAAACTTTAAAATCTCAAAATAAGGGTGAAAACTACCCCCTAAAATTTTATAAATATTTTTTTCAGATTCTACAGGAAAAATGCTATAAAGTTACAATGGTTTCAGATTTTTTTTATTGGCACGACAACGACGACGAGAATTAAGAAACTGGTAGTCGAAGCAAAAATTCGAATTTGATGACAGCCATAGAAGCTCATGGTGTGGGTCAAAAAATCCGAAAAAATTCGACAAATGTTTTCTAAAATAGTACTACCGATTGCCATAGGTTTCGATTAAATCTAATTTTTGAGCGTACCCCTTTCACATAGAATGATTCATATATATATATATATATATATNTATGAATCGTTAATAATATTCAATGTATAATTTCACAAGCTAAATTTAAATGTTAGGAAAAGCAAAAATATTAGTTATGATTTAAGTTATGACTAATTTTATTTTAACATTAATTTTGTAAAAGAAGGTTTCATAAATTTTATTTAGATAAATTTGACATCACTTTTATTCTTTTTGTCTCTAACATAGGAATGTACTTTATAAATACGTTATTTAATTAATTATTATTAACTATTATTATTATTATTATTATTAAATATCTATCTCGTATCATTAAAATGTTCTTATTGCATCATAATCTCGCAGAAGATACGTAATTTTCTCGATGGAGCAAAAAATGGAGCTGTTGTAATATCATTAGGAACCAATGTGGCATGGAAATCTGTTGGATTGGATAAAGTCGAGGCCGTTATAGTTGCTCTATCAAAGTTGAAACAACGTGTGCTTTGGAAACTAAAAGTTAAATTGTCCCTTAAAATGCCGGATAACGTGATGACTATGAAGTGGATTCCTCAAGGAGATGTTTTGAGTATGTTTATTAATTTGATTGAAAATATTAGAAATATAAGATTTGATATACAATTATATTTTCTCGTAACAATTATTCTATTTAGATTTGTTATTATTTTATATACACATGCATTTACTCTTTTATGGAAATTGTTTCATATATAGGACATTTATTTTTTCACAGTTTCTTTGTTATTACGTACTTCATAATTGGTTTGTGTAACATGTGTGATTTCATTATGTTCCTAAGACTTGTATGCATACGTGTATATATGCATATATGATAGATGAATATGTAATTATTTTATGTCCAAATAAAATTTCATAAAAATCAAAATTTTATATTTTGTAAGATTCTATAATAAAAATTTATTTATATGTAGCTGAAATCTTATATTTATGGTATATTTATGGTATATGGTATATTTAAAAGTTTTAAAATAAGAGCCATGTTCCTCAGTTACGTGCGCTTCACTAAAATTTATTGCTAAAGCTTAAGCGATAAAATAAGATTTAAGAGGAGGCCATGATGCTTATTATTGATTTTTAAGGTTATGTTGCTTAAATATCAAATTACAAGGTGTATTTTAATTTTGAATATCAATACTTTAAAATAGCAAAAAGGTCGACAATAACTTAAATTCAAATAATTTATATTTTTTTGCAAAGTTGGACGGCATGAATTAATTAATATACCTAATATATGATATTTCATTATGAAAATATTCAAATACATACTATACATTTAAATTAGACTTTTCATAAAACTTTTTTCATAATTATTTATAATTAATTAAAGAAGATATCTATGAAATCGAATATGTTGCTTTACACAGTAAGAATTTTTTAAATGTATATAATATTTTATAACAAAAACTATTTGACTTGATGCTATCATAATGAATAAGGATGTTAAAACAATTTTTTTATAAATTATTTAAATTAATCAATAAAAGAACATTCCTATTATATCAAATTAGTTACTTTCTAGTCGCAATATTATCATATGAAATCAAAGAATATTATATATATATGGTCGATTACCATCATGAGACATGACTTAATCGAAAGCAAATTTAAAAAGAAATAAAATACAAAAGAACAAAAAAAAATCGAAGGTGGCGTACTTTGCGAAATTTCGATTTTAAACTTTAAAATCTCAAAATAATAGTGAAAACTACCCCCTAAAATTTTATAAATATTTTTTTCAGATGCTACGGTAAAAATGCTATAAAGTTACAATGGTTTCAGATTTTTTTTATTGGCACGACGACGACGACGAGAATTAAAAAACTGGTAGTCGAAGAAAAAATTCGAATTTTATGACAGCCATAGAAGCTCATGGTGTAGGTCAAAAAATTCGAAAAAATTCGACAAATGTTTTCTAAAATAGTACTACCGATTGCCATAGGTTTCGATCAAATCTAATTTTTGAGCGTACCCCTTTTACATGGAATGACCCATATATATATGGTTTGTCCGGAAAGTAATTTCAGTGATTTTTTTTTTACGCGACTGACCGTCAGAGCGCGCTCGGATCAGTTGGGAATGGTAGAGGGGGAAGTCAGCTAACGAATGTGGAGTCACTCAATCTTCTCCCGCCATAGTAAGGACATGCGTTGCCGTGGAAGTCGTTTTGTGACCTCGTGCAAGTAAAAATGCAGCGCTCATTAGAACAAAGGATGGCAATCATGTTTTGCGTTAAACTTGGCAAGACCGCGGCGGAAACTCTCCTAATGATCAAGACAGATTTTGAAGGAGATGCCTTGTCGGATCGGCAAGTGTTCCGGTGGCACAAAATTTTTTTGGAAGGCCGGGAAGAGGTCGACGACGAAGCCCGCGCCGGACGGCCATCGACGAGCACCAAGGATGATAATGTGACGCGAGTGAAAAAACTTTTGAACACAGACCGACGATTGAATGTCCGTTTACTGTCACAGTTATTAGACACAGTTATTATGGTTCAACGCGTTCGGCCGGACATCGTAAAGGACTGGAAGTTGCATCACGACAACGTGCTGGCCCACAGATCCTACCTCGTCACCAACTACATGGCCAAAGCAGGGTTGCCAACAATTCCCCAGCCTCCGTACAGTTCGGACGTCGTTCCCTCCAACTTCTTTCTGTTTTCACGTCTGAAACGACCCATGAAAGGAAAGCATTTCGAGGCCATTGAAGGGATCCAAGCAGCTTGCACCGCGGCTTTAAAGGACATTCCGGAGGAGGCCTACCGTGCCGCATTCGATGCTTCGAAAACTCGCTAGAGTCGATGTGTCAACGCAGAAGGAGCTTATTTTGAAGAATTTTGTTGTGTTGTAACGAAAAGTCTAATAAATTTTTTTTAATTGACTCAATGACATT
>NW_014554172.1:0-52147 GCF_001313825.1 Dinoponera quadriceps
AGGACTTCGGGTGAATGCCGCCGCCTACGTTGAGGCTTTGGAAACAGTTTTGAAGCCTTGGATAGACAGCGTGAGTGGTGGGAAGGCATTCGTATTCCAACAGGACTCTGCTTCTTCACACTAATCAATGAGAACGCGAGATTGGATGTCCGAGAATCTGCATGAATCACATAACCCCAAACATGTGGCCTCCTAGCTCCTCGGATCTAAATCCTTTAGATTATTATGTATGGGGCGTTGTTGAATGGGAGATCAATAAATATCCCCATAATACGCTTGATTCCCTCAGGACAGCTATTACCAGAGTAATGACGCATATGGACGAGGATCATTTGATTCGAGTATGCAAACGTTTTCGGCAGAGAATTGAAGCTGTTATTGCCGCTGAAGGAGATTTTATCGAATAACTGTATAGCCCATGGGCCACTTACTTTGCTGTAAAAGTTTCATTAAAATAAAACAAGTTTTCTAAAAAATAAACAAATTTTAGTTTTTAAGTCAATANAAGTACGCGACCAAAATCTGGACAAAATGAACAATTTGATTAAACAAAATTCTTTTCGTCAAAATGTAAAAATTACAAAAAAATTTTTGTATATCACTTCTTCTTAATGTGCCATACAGATTTTCTCTACGTAAGCGTCTTCCGTACTTCACCTATCATTGGAGGCTAAGAGTAAATTTCTCTGTTCCTTGCGTCGTTGCGAAGGGCCTCATATTAATGTAATCCGGTTCAATGTCATATCTTCCGCAGCCATGATAGCTTCTTACAACCTACTCCCCTCCTTCCTTCAATCTAACCCTTCAGTATCAACTGCAGGAAGCATTCTCCTTGTAGTATGTGTCCAAGGTAAGCGATCTTTCTTTTTTTTTTTTATATGTTTGAACAATTCCACACCCGCTCTTCTGATGATGTTTTTGTTACTAATTTCCTCTACTCATGATATCCCTAGCAATCGACGCAGAGTATACATTTCGAAAGCTTCCAGTTTGTTTATCGATGTTACCCTAAATGTTCATGCTTCTATTCCGTACAGCAAGACAGACCAGACGTAGCATTTCAGCATACGGTATCTGAGGTTGTAATTAAGCTTATGGTCATTGAAGAATCTGCCAAGTCTCTGGGAGGTTGTCTTGGCTTGGCCTATTCTACTCTTCATCTTAATCTGCGGGTCCTATTTGTCGTATATAATACATTCTAGATATCTGAATTTATTTACTCTCTCCACCTATTTATCACCAATAACCAATCTGGCGTTGTGGAAGTTGTTCCTGCTAATAATCATATACTTGGTTTTTCCTGCATTTATCCTGAGGCCTAATGCGTTGCTTGTGTCGTTAATCATATTCAGAAGAGATTCAGGATCATTTATATTTTCAGTCAGAATTACCGTTTCATCTGCACATCTGATGTTGTTTATATGAACTCTGTTTACTTTTATACCTAAAGTGCTGTCTGATATTGCTTTGACAAACTATCTCTTATTCGCTCTGTCGTTCTTTCGATATAAAGATTAAAAAGCATTAGGGACAAGATGCAAGCTTATCTTACTCCCTTTTTGATTTCAAATTCCTCAGTTACATTGAAGTTTTGGAGGCGCACATCTTCTGTCTGATTCCAATATAAATTGCTAATGACACGTATATCTTTGTCATCTAAGCCTAGTTCTTGAAGGTATTAGGTTGGGGAAAAAGAAATCCATTATTTCTTCGGTAGATGGCTGTAGTGATCGATATTTCGTAAAGTATCGATCAAACAATTTCAGATTTATGCTCGTTGAAAGGTGACATTTCGAACTAAAAAAATTCTTTGGTAGTTTTTTGTTTGGTCCATTCAGTTGTGAGTTACAGGGTGTTAAAAATGGAAATCAACAAAGAGAAAATTCGGTACATTTTACAGTTTTTTTTTTATAAAGGCGAAAATGCAAGCCAGGCGGCTGTAATTGTGAATGGTGTTTATGGTGCCAATACTGTAACAGCCAATTACGTGCAATTTTGGTTTCGTCGATTCCTTTCAGGTATTTTTGATGTTAAAGATGCACCTTGCACAAGTAGTCGTCGTCGTCGAAAATGTCGATAAAATCACAGAAATAGTCGAAGTTGACCGGCGTGTTAGCAGTCGTCGCATCGCCCAGGAGCTACAGATCGACCATAAAACAGTTTTAAACTATTTGCACAAAGCTGGATTCAAAAAGAAACTCGTTGTTTGGGTGCCACACCAATTAACACAAAGAAACGTAATGGATCGAATTTCCATCTGCGAAGCCTTGGCCAAACAGAATGAAATCGACCCATTTCTTAAACGGATGGAGGCTGGGGATGAGAAATAGGTCACATACGACAATATTGTGCAAAAACGATCGTGGTCAAAGCGTGGTGAAGCAGCTCAAACTGTGGCCAAACCAGGTCTAACGGCCAGGACCTTCCGTCCTGCTGTGCATTTGGTGGAACTGGAAAGGAATCACTTATTATGAGTTTCTTCCATATGACCAAACACTAAATTCGGATCTCTACTGTCAACAACTGGACCGTTTGAAGTTAGCGATTGATCAGAAACGGCCAGAATTGGCCAACAATAGAGGTGTTGTGTTCGATCAGGACAACGCCAGGCCACACATGTCTATAGTGACTCGCCAGAAACTCCGGGAGCTTGGTTGGGAAGTTTTGATGCATCCACTATATAGTCCGGCACCAAGCGATTACCATGTTTTTTTGTATTGCAAAACTTCCTTAGTGATAAGAAATTGGCATCAAGAGAAGATTGTGAAAATCAATTACTAGAGTTTTTCGCCAGTAAAGACCAAGACTTCTATAAGAGAAGCATAATGAAGCTACCTTTAAAACGGCAACAAATTATAAAACAATAAGGTGCATATTTGACCTAAATCGGACAATCCGAAACATGATAAATAAAGTTTTGAAGTTCACGTAAAAATAATGGATTTCTTTTTCCCCAACCTAATATTTTATCAGGAGATCGTCGCGAACGTTACCGAATGCTTTTTCGTAGTCTATGAAGCAGACAAGCACATCCTTCCTTTGGTTGTAACAATTTTGGATGATGGTTTGTAAGTTAAAATAGCCTCTCTAGTGTCAAATCCATTCTTAAAACCAAATTGGCTGCACCCACTTACTTCCTCACATTGTTTTTAGAATCTTGCGTAATACGGAGGAGTCGTTTAAAAAAGTGACTCGTGAGGCTTATAAGACGGTAATTTCCGCATGAGCTTGCATTTTGCTTCTTCGGTATTGCAATAAATGTGAAACGCAACCAATCTGTAAGTATTTGTCCAGAATCATATATGTTATTGAATAAGCGCACTGTTCATACGAGGTCTGTTCAAAAAGTATCGCAAATTTTGTGTTTTATCAAAAATTATTTATTTATTCATAAATATCTATTTTGTCTCCTTTAAAGTAATCCCCATCAGATATTATACACTTGTGCCAACGATTTTTCCAATCCTCGAAGCAATTCAAAAAACCATTTCTTGTGATCTTGTTCAGCTCCTCCTTCGATGCAGTCTTTATCTCCTCAATCGTAGCGTAGCGTCGTCCTTTCATGTGCCTCTTCTGTTTCGGGAAAAAGAAAAAGTCACAGGGGGCCAGGTTTGGGGAATACGGTGGCTGCGGCATCATTAGTGTGTTGCTTTTGGCCAAAAATTCGCGCACAAGCAACGATGTGTGAGCAGGGGCATTGGTACGAATTTCGCGACGACCCGTCTCATGCCCAAATCATTAGTAAAAATCGAATGGCACGAGCCAATCGATATGTTTAGGTCCTCAGCAACTTCTCTAACGGTGATTCGACGATTGGCCTATACTATTTTCTTCACTTCATCAATGTTTTCGTCTGTTGTTGACGTGCTCGGGCGTCTGGCACGCTCTTCGTCGTTCACATCTTCTCGGCCCTCTGAAAACATTTTGTACCACTGATAAACGTTGCTTCGGTCCAAGGTAGCTTCACCATATGCCACAGTCAACATTCGGAATGCGTCCGCGCACTTAATTTTGTTAGATTCTTTGATACATTTTTTGGAAAAGGAAAAAATCGAAGACAAGCCAAAACACGTCCAAGCAAAACAGCTGTCAAAGATAAACTGAATATTCAAAATGGCCGAACTTGTCGGCATAAGTGAAGGACACGAGTACCAACATAACGCCACAAAAAAATCGAAAATCGAATATACGTCACCCGTGGAAATTCAAAATTCGCGATACTTTTTGAACAGACCTCGTATATGTTATTGAATAAGCGGATGTTCAGATTTCGGTCATTGAGTGTCCGGAAAATTTCCGAGAAGATTTCGCCTGGTCCTGGCTTTTTATTGGTCTTTATGCATTTTATAGCCTTTACCACTTCATTCTTCAAATTTCTTTGTCCCATTGGTGTGTCACATGTATCTGGTGGAAACCGTGTTCTTGTGTCGTTAAAAAGATTTGCCGTGTCCGACTTCCATATATTAAGCAGTTCCTTGGGATCCACTGTTGGCATGTTTCTATCATTCTTCATGAACATAACAGATATGCTGACCCCAATCCCAGCAATCTTCTTGATCTTTTTGTGGAGGTGGAAGCCATTCGTAATACGGGCCAGATTCTCAGCTTCGATGCATTTTTTGGCTATCCAGGCCTTTCTTGCAATTTTTATTTCGTTTCGTATATTTCTTTGCATGTCCTTATACTCCCTTTGATTGTCTCGGTTCCTGAATTTTCTCCATTCTTCCATTAAATTTAGTATATTATCCGTCATCCAATTGTTCTTGGCCGTTGTTTTGAGGTGAAGTAGACAGGTTTTATTGACTCCCTTGAAGGCTTCGGACCATGTTTGTTCGACTTCGTCTATGTTGTTAATGCTCACAATTCATTTATAAATTCTTCATAATTCGATCTGACTGCTTTGTCAATCAATAGCCAGATGTTGGATAGTCTGTTGGTCTTTTTCCTTTGTCTCTGGCTGGTCTCAGGTTGATATTTGCACAGATGGAGTTATGGTCTGATCCCATATCCGTTTCAGGTAGCGTGGTTACTTTGGTGATAATGTTCCTGAAACGTCTGTTAATTGTTATATAATCAATTTGATTGCAAACAATGCACTGATCAGAATCTTTAGGAGATTTCCTAGTATAGCGGCGCCTTAGAAGAAGCTTATTCCAGATGCTTGCTATTGTTCAATCTTTTTTTTGACAATATTGTTTCAGTCAACCTCCTCTGTAATTTTTCTATCCAAAGCCATGTGCTCCAACTATGTTTTCCATTCGATCTTCTCCTATTTCGATGTTAAAATCTCCTATTATTATGCTGATTTCATGCTTCTTGGTTAGCTTCCCAGCCAGGTCCAGTTGCTGATAAAACTTTTCCACGTCCTCATCAGGTTTATCGCCAGGGGAACATATGCTTGTATCACATTATTGTTTACTGGCTTACCCCGCAGTTGAACAAAAATGACCCTCTCAGAAATCGGAACAAACAAGTTTACCGAGTCTACCAGATGTTCGTCCATCAAGACTCCGACACCATGCCTATGTTTTGGATCTCTCTCATTACTACACGTGTAGTAGAACATCTTTCCATCACTTGTACATCACTAATGGTATCCTCTTAGAGTAAAATTATTCTATGTAATTTCTTTTTTGCTTCGATGACTACTTCAATCCTCGTCCTAAAGCGCTGGCATGCTCTCTGCAACATGTCCATATCCATATTGGCAAATGCTGCCTAGATAGAGGCCTGGAGAAATGTCATGTAGGAACGTCTCAACTTGTTCGTTATTCGTTTAATGACGTTCCACACGTAGTAGTCCAACGGAAATCTGGACTGTTTGGAGGTCAGAATTCCTTGTACCAAAACATATCCGCATCATCCGACAACCAGTTTTGAACCAAGTGATTTGTGTACGCCAGCGCGCCGTCTTGCTGAAAGACATACGCCCTCCCGGCAGCCACGGTATCTATCCACGGCTTCACTACCCTTGTCAAAACGCGTAAATAAACCTTTTTTATGATGGTTTCTTTCTTTTCAAAGAAATGTGACGGCATGACGTAACTCTCATTAAAGACGACAACTAAAACGTGAACAGAGGTCGGAAACTTCGTCCTAACTATTATGGAAAGTCGTTGTCATATACATCATACGGTCGATTTCAACTACCCGAAGAACCGAATAATTTCGATCTGCGAACATCCACTGCGAATGCCTTCGATTATCGCTGCTCTTCGGTTATATTCCGCACTCGATCTGCTCGTACATTTTGAGGTTATGCACGTTTACTACAAATATCTGACTTGCACAAATATCAACAACGACCCAACAACAACCGCCGAAGGCAAATAAGGCGGAAAATTCAAATTTAAATTTGTCTGGATATTGGTGGTGGACTCTGTATATAATACAAATCGTTGGTCTTTTGCTAAAATTAATGGTCGAGTTACGACCTATAACGGGTTAATCAAGTTTCACGCTAGTGTACTTTTCATTCTCCTATTTAGAATATTGTCTAACAATATTTTTTTGACCGGAAAACATATTTCATAAATTACTATAAGCGTTGCGTCAAAAAAAGCAAACACTTAATACAGAATACATATATCAAAAAAATAGATGATTTTTAATGAAATATTTATATTTTTTTCGTTCCAGAAAAAATTTACTTCAGGTCGTTTTTACATTCAAGATAATCAGATTTTTTTATTTTGGAAAACAATTTACATGACTTCAATAAAATTTCACACAATACAGAAGCTTGCAGCAATATTGCTACAAATTTCTGTGCTGTATGGAATTATTAGATGATTTAAGAAATTATTACTTAACACGTTCACGACGGGGTGCATCACCGGTGGGTCACGCTCGACTGTCCCATCTGGCGGCGTGCATCACCGGTGGGTCACACGATACTGAGCCATCGGGCGGCGTGCATCACCGGTGGGTCACGCTTGAACATTCGTTTAGACATCGCTCACCATCAAAAATATAGTTCGTTTAGTAACTGGAAAAAATTGCCGTATAGTTGAAAATTTAAATAATTGAAATTTGAATGGCGCCGCCAGATGAAGCGCAGCATGAATTCGAGCGCCGCTTCACAGCGAAAAACATGAAAATCGACCCCGGCGTGAACGTGTTAAGTATAAAACATAAAATAAGGTGTATAAGATAAATATTTATTTATTTTATACGAAATATTTTTACTTGAAAAAAATGAACAATCACATTAAAAGATATGGTTTTAAAAGAATAAATTCTTTTCATTTAAGAAAATTTTTCTCTCAATGTAATTTAGCTTCTCTATCTATACGAGTTGTGATATCACCTATTAATACCATTTATTATTTGAGCATGTTAACAATAAGCATATAAATAAAACCAACAAACTTCATGAAATACTGCCGTTCTGGAAAAAACTCGTTTGAAAAATGTGAGTTTGTTGCAGTGAGCCTTTACACAATGTGGATTTTCTATTGTACAATGCCGCTCGTCATCACCGGATTTTATATACTTTTGCCGATGAACGAGACCTACACGGCCAGATTTTTGTATCGTTTAGAACACGTCCTTAATGTGGATAAATATTACAACTCCCTTATGCTTCATGGTTTTGTCAGCGTATTCTTCATAGTAGCAGTTCCAATAGCGGTCGACAGCATGTTTGTAGTATGTATTCAATATGCTTGTGCGCAATTCGAGATCATACGGTGAGTTATTTTAAAAATCATACATTTTATTGGCATTTTATTTTAAGATAGAAAGTCACTGGTTACGAAAAGATCAGTCACCTTTCCTTGTAGTTGAATATTTTTATATCCCCCTTAGTAAATATTATATACCTCTGACGTTTTGAAAATGTTCTTTTTTAATATCAAGTATTTCTGTTCATTAGCTACAACATAAAGTGCATCAAAAGATCGGATTGTGTAATACTTAAGCCGAATATTGCGAACGACGAGGCGTATCACACGATAATCGAGTGTATCAAAATATATAATAATACCTATGAGTAAGTGGCGATGCCGCATTTAATTAGGTATATCTTTCATACTGTTTCGCATAAGAAAAATTATTCTCATATCTATATATACTCGTTTGAAAGAAGAATGTTTAAATTATTTTTCATAAATGAGTGTATATTCTACTTGACATATTGATAACGTTAAAAAATTGTTATAATACTCACAATTTTGACGGTGTGTGTCAATTTATATCTGATTTTGTGCGATTGTCTTATAATTTTACGTTATTTTACATTTTATATTTTATGTTGAGCCGCAATGCAAACTAATTAGATATGTTTAAATACACTAATACAACTTTTCCTTCGTTTTGTGTCAAGATTTTCCGAGTTGCTTTCATCCTCTTTCACAACCTCCAACCTTTTTCTGTTAGGAAACATTATCATTTGTTTAAGCTTCAGCGCGGCTGAGGTAAGCACCAGATCACTTAAAAAGTCCAAGACAAAATTATTTCCAATTATCGCCTAATTATGTGTGTCGTTCAAGTTGATAATGGTGGAAATCCAGTTGGATGAGTTTGTCAGAATTGTCGCTGCCACTGTGGCTCAATTGGTGCACATATATTATTTGAGCAACACGAGTCAACGACTGATCGACTATAGTGCCAGACTTCACGAAGTTATGTACGTACACTCATCGGCATAATTCTCTAAAGATCTAGAGATACAATACTAACATAAAACAAATTTATAAAGATTTTTAATAGGCTACTTTATATTTAATGTTATTTTCCATGGACAGAAATCATTGAATTAATACGTACAATATTGAAACCTTTCGCAGATATTTCTAAAATATTTCATGTGAAAAAGTGAAACATGTCAGAAACATTTCAAAATGTTTCTGAGACAGCTCTGAGATAGCAAAATTGAGCTAAGCTCCTAATGATAATACTGGAGGTATTTGTTAAAGATGTAATATTATTGGGAGTACAATTTAGTTCGGTCCGTTTATTTGTGGTCAAAAATACATTTATTTCAGAAGAAAATGAATGAACAGATTAATCAAAATATTGTTTATCGCTGGCTACTACTTTTTCCCACCTCTCAGGCAATTTTCGAATTCTATCTCGAAAATATGTCTCGTCTTTTGAGGCGATCAAAATTAGGAGCCAATTTTCCATTTCTGCGAAAGAAGAGAACCGGCGACCTACCAAATCGTGCTGCATCCGTCGGAACAACCAGTAATCAGAAGAAGCAATGTCCAGCGAATACGGCGGGTGCGGTAAAATATTCCACTTGAGCGTTTCCAAATAATTTTTTACGACTTTTGCGACATAAGGCCGAGCGTTATCATGCAGAAGAATAACTTTGTCATGTCTTTGCTCGTATTTCGGCCGTTTCTCTCGTAGTGCACGGTTCAAACGAATCAATAGCCTATACCGATGGCCCGTAATGGAATCGCCAGCCAAAAAAATTATATTTTACCGCATGCGGTATAATATAATTTTTTTGGCTGTCTAGAGCGAGAGCCTGTCTTCAGCGCTGAAATCATCAATCTTGAAACCCCGAAACCATTCTCTACATGATTTATCATTCGGAGCATTGTCACCATAAACTTCTACAAGCATTCGATGCACTTCAGCTGCACTTTTCTTCCAATTAAAGCAGAAAACTGAAACTTCCCTGCTGTTTAGTTAACACCAAATTTGACATATTCAACACAGTAAAAAACAGGTGTTTTGTATGAAACTCAAAGCGATATAAACTGAATATTAGTGACAGATGTCTAACCTCTCTGAAACCACCGAAATCAGCTGTCACTATGAAACATTCATAACAGCCAGAGCCATCTTTTGAAAACGAACCGAACTAATTTGTACTTCCAATACAATAAAGAAAAAATTAATAATATTTGTTCATAATTATTAAAAAATTGAAAACATTGTTTAATAAAGAAGAGAATAGTCCTGACTGCTTGCCGATAACCGTAGAAGTTGTTTCAAGCTGCGTAATTTTTTTCGCTTCTATATATGGAGTCGATCTCGAACCCAGCCCCCCGGTTACCCCTTTCATTACTAGTATGCGGTCACCGTTACTTAATTTCGATGATCGGAAGACAAATAATGAGTCCAATAGCTGTCACGATATCTTCATGACTTATGCTTATGTAATGCATACTTATATGATTCCTTGTATATATTTCTTATATTGACCAAAATGTTCGTATGCTATATTGGATATCCCAAAATAAATTGCATGAAAGAAACGAAAAATAATAAAATTTATTACATGTGAAATATTTCAGAAATAGTTCAGCTAAAAATTTTTTAATTTATTACATGTTAAAAGTTTTTGAAATAGCTTTATTAAAAGGTGTTCAAAATTATTTCATACGAAACGTATATAAGGTAACTCAATTAAAAGTTTTCAAATTTATTGCATGTGAAACATTTTAGAAACAACTCACTAAAATGTTTGTAGAATTATTTCATATGAAATATTTTAAAAATAACACAACTGAAAGTTTTGGAAAATGATTTTTACGTGAAAGGTTTCGGAAATATTCCTGTTGAAACATTTCAAATGACATATTGTAAAATTGCTTCAGAAATGTTGCACATGAAATGTGAAAGGTTGAAATGATTTTGAAACATTTCTGAAAATTTTCTGCAACAATTAGTGCTATATGGATATTAACACTTTAATGGCCGTTTCGTCGGATTTATTGAGGAAAATAATATTAACTGTCGAGGACAAATTTGGAGAGTTCACATTGGTGATATCTAAGGAAATAAATAAGTTATTTGTACATAAAACTATATATCTAGCTTTACATAAATAGCTTGTAAACAATGTTGCAATTATAACCTGTTATTATAGAAAATGTTGGTAAAACGGAAGTATCCCGTTACTGCACGATTCGATAACATATATCCACTCATATCAACCAGTACCTAGAATCTTCCCGCTCGATTACTAATTAGAAAATGTAGCAATAAATTAACCAATTATTTATGTGGGCTATCGAAGTCTCTCCTGGCAAAATAATGTCAACGAATGATACGTGACAGAATGACAGTATGACAGAATGACAGCTATTATCAAAATAATTAGAATAATATACCGATTTGTATTGTATGCACATTCCTTTATGTTTCGAATCTTATCGCTACTTATCAATCTTGAATGTGCTGCATCCACTCCGTTTTGAGCGCGAGTGTCAAGTGCAGCTTGAAGACCAAAGGACAGAGCGGCAGGAGTGGTTAGGCGAGGTTTTGATGGATCAAAAGGACAATATCGAACAGAAATAACTTTATCAACTGATTAGCAAGAGACTTGTAAAACGGAAAAGCAGATCGCCAAATGTTCGACCTCCGGTAATCCTTTTGCGTGCGGAAAGCTGTCTCTTACAAACCTTGACAAAAAGCGAGCATACGCTTACAAATTAATATTATTACACGTGCTGGTCCGTGATTTGTTCGCGTTCTTTTAATAGATTAAATCTATTGTTATGCGCTTGGCAAACGCCGATTTATTGTTGGTCGCTTGTTGATGTTACAATCCTGAGTTTGTCCCGAGAGCGGTACAAACAATAATAAATATTCTTACCGAAATCCGGCTGGAATCTTCGATGATATTTGAATCTCAAACACTGTATAAAACTAATATTAATATCGAGTTGAGTTACATATTTGTTTTAATTAATATTGAATAAAACAAAACGAATGTATTAGGCGTACAAATAACTTCAGTGCTTTTATTTCCAACGTTTTAGAAATTTAATTAAAATTAAAATTCTATTCTCATCCTATGGTGATTTGAAAGTGCCAATCTTATATTTTAAGGAGTACGATAATGTTAGGTGCTTGAATTAATTCTCGCTGTTGACTAATAGAGGTCAGCAGTTGTGCTACTTCAATATGGCTAGAAGTGATTGTTAATGTATTACATATGAAAATATTGTTAATATGCTTTAATAATCAATGTGTGACATTGGATCGTAGTGCAAAGAACAATATTTTTTACTGCATTGAAGATTTCGTGCCAAAAACAGAGCATTTGCGAGAAACATTACTTTTCTGCTTTTATCTCAAGAAATCTGCTGTTAAATGTCATTGTTTGCTAGTGGAGGCTTATGGGTAGCATGCTCTATATAAAATTTGCAGAGATTGGTTTAGACGATTCAAAGATTTTGACGTGAATAGCAAAGAGCGCCATTGTCAGCCAAAAGTTTGAAGATGGAGAATTGGAAGTATTACTAAAAGAAGATTTGTGTCAAGCGCTCAAAAGTTGTCGGAAACAGTAAATGTCAATAAATCAACCGTTAGCAAACGTTTAAAAGCAATGGGAATGATCGAAAGGTAGGAAACTGTGTGTTACATAAATTGAGAAAAAGAGACATTGTGAAGCGTTTAACCATTTGTGAATTGCTGCTTCAAAAGCGGAAGTTATTTGTGAGGCAATGAAAAATGGCGATGAAAAATGACGATGAAAAATGGATTCGTTACAACAATCCTAAGCGCAAGAAATCATGATTGCGGTCTGGCAAACCATCAACATCAACACCAAAACAGGATATTCATGGAAGAAGTTCATGCTGTGCATTTGATGGGATCAAATCGATGTAGTGCATTATTAAGTGTTGCAACCGAGTCAAACCATGATTGCTAAACGCTATCGACGACAATTACTCAATTTGAATCAAGCACTCAAAGAAAAACGCCCGCAAAACACCAGAAGACATGACAAAATTATTCTTCTCCGTGACAATACTTGACCGCATGTTGCAACACCAGTAAAAGAAATTCTGGAGGCATTTAGACGGGATGTCTTCCCCATTCGCCTTATTTACCAAACGTTGCTCCTTCATATTAACATTTGTTTCACTTGATGCAGTATGGCCTTTCTGAACAACACTTTATTTCCTTCGAAGATGTCAAAAATGGCTCGATGATTGGATCACCTAGAATGAAACTAAATTTATTTACCGCAATCCATGTGTTATTTGAAAATTGGGAAAAAGTTGTAACTTTCGTAGGACAATACTTTAAATAAGATATAACTTACCGTTTTTTTTTAATAAAATGAGTTTTTGTTACAAAAGCGGCGAAAAATAATTCAAGCACTTAAAAGTTGACGGCCTTATGAACATAACCTCAGAAAATAGAACAGTCTGTTCAACCAGAAAGTGTGATATTTTTATAGAAAAACACAGTAGTACCCTTTAACTTATAACATTTGAATTTTTAAACTAACCTCTTTTGCGCAGTGTACATCAAAATTTGCTTTGAGGAGTTGTTAAAAATAAACATTATTTTTAAAAATAAGTCGTTAACTATTCTAAAGGACTAAAATTAACAATCACGGCAGTTGCTAGAGCATTTAAAAAGTCAGAGGCTTTCATAAGGATTTGGGTAAATAGGTTCGAAACCGCTGGAAATGTTGACGATCTGCCAGAAAGGGCATTATCTCATGCGGCGGCTCCGTTGGAGGACAAAGCGATCTTGTATCTCTGTCAGACGAATCCTAGCCTTACTTAGGCGTCAGACCCAAATAAAGCTTTGCCAAAAGAGTCTATATATCTCGCTTAATATTATCAGAAGCCGCCTGCATGAAAATGATGTGCCATTTCGATCTTTCATAAAATAACCGCTGTTTTCAGAAAAATATTCTCAAAAAGAATAGAGTGAGCACAGGAAAATATTAATCGAAGTTGGAATAATATCATTTTTACAGATGAATTGTCCTTTTGGACATAGTGTCTCTTATCAAAAGGTTGGTCAATGAAGCAAGAAAGAATCCTGCACCTTAAAACACCCAATAAAAGTTCATGTTTGGAGATGCTTCAATAATCGCGGTTTTAGCTGCTTATATTTTTTTTACAAACAATTTAAATGCAGAGAAAATTCGGTCAATTTGCCACAAATATTTATTAAGTTCTGCTAAAAGGTTTTTTGGCGAGGACAGGTCAAAATGGGTACTGCAAGAAGATAATAATCCAAAACATCATAGTAGACTATGTATTGCGTAGAAACTTGAAAATAGCTTAACTACAATAGTTCGTCCGGTACTTCCTCTAAACGCAAATTTCATTGAAAATGTATGGTCATATGTTAAGATGAAATTTAAAGGAAAACGTGTCTTCACTCTTAAGCAGCTGTGCCCACAAATAATTACAATATGGCACTATTTACCTACAGAATATGCCGAAAATCTTATCGAACACATACAAAAACGATGCCATTTAATAATTGATAATGGAGACAACTGGATCAAATATTAGATAACTGCGCATTACTAAAAATCTTTTTTCCATAAAAAGAACTTGACGTTATCTTTTATTCTTTTTAAACTATCACTCGCACTTTCTTGTTGAATAGACTATAGTTATCACAAAGTCGTCCGAAAACATCTGAAGCACTGGATCTTTTTTGCGTTCCAATTGAATAAAAATGTTACTTAGGCTACCGAAATAATTTGTTTAACTTTAGGTGAAGGTGCTGACTGACACATTTAAATAAAGGAAATCTTTCACCGGCAATGGAACTAAACGGATAATTCTGCTGCACGATAACGCGCGGCCATATGTGGCGAAAGCAGCTCTATAAGTCACTGCTAGCTTGAGCTAGGAAATTCTTTCTCATGTAGCTTTTCCCAGACTTTGTCACTTCAAATTATCATCTGTTCTGATCACTGAAATATCATGGTTGTTTCCGAAGAAGTCGAAAAAAGAATGAATGACTTTATCAATTCAAAACTGCCATATTTTTTTCTACAGTGGATTCGCTAGTTGCCTGAAAAATGATAGAAATATGTCGCAAATAATGGAAATTATTGCCAGGATTGACATATAATTAATTTTCGTAAATAAATGTGAAATTCATGTAAAAAAGCACCGAAATTATTTGTATACTTAATATACAAATTTCCTAAAAAAATTTCTTTGTTCTATCATCTCGTAAATTCACTTAGATGATTTAACAATAAGTGTAATTCGTTTTTGAATGTGCAAACGGGATTTTCGAATACCAAGAACCAGTATCATAACCAATATATATGGATTAAAATTAATAGTTACAGCTGCAACTGGTACACAACTTCATTGAGATCTAGGCAATTGTTACGATTCACATTAATGCGCACCATGAAACCGTGTCATGTGAAGGCAGGCAAGATATACGTAATGTCTATGGAAAATTTCAGCTCGGTATGTAAAAACATATTATAGTTTATCGTTTCTAAGTGATTTTTAGCTGCAATTCATTATTGTATTTTACAGATCATACAAGTTTCCCTATCCTATTTCACTATGCTCACTTCACTACAATAGTCTCTTACGCGGCTCAGAAAAATTGTATGATGTTTTTGTAATATAAGCTTGGACAAAAACATTAACATAATTATGGCTGTCTATTTATTTAATATATTAGTTGAAACACTTGATTCCCAGAGTACGTTTCGATATTCATTGCTAGTAACGAAAATCTACAATACACGTAACCTGAACTATAAATTTTTAATACCAGTAATAAATATCAGAACGCAGCCCTAGTTTCCTAATACCTAATCCATTAATTCAAATTAGGACTTAATAACGATAACAGCAATCCGGCAGTATATCTTTGTTACCTATTAGTAATATAGACATATAGTTGTCACAAAATTAAAGTTACATGTTACTAAATGGTATTTTCGTCAGTTTTGAGAACATATTATACATTTATTAGAATTCCATCATAAATTTAAAAAAGTATAATACAATTAGCATTCATAATGTTTAAACTTTCGAACAAAATAAATGTTAATGCTAAATAAATGTTAACTAAAAATATACTTCACAAATTTATTAGTATAATAATTTATTAATTTATTCTCACCATGAGGTTAGTTTGTTACTAATTGAGATCTTACATCATTACATCTGATAACAGCAGTTTAATTCTTTAATTCGTTCCTGTTACGTCCTGGGTACCCCAGGAAGTACGGATTTCTTTTTATATATATATATAATTGGGAGGCAGACGGACGTCGAGCAAGCGTTATCGTAAAAGGGATAAGATTACGATGGCTCGCCGTATGACGCGCCGTGGGTTTCCCAATATATCTGTCATCTCGTCTGCCTTCACGTAAGGCGCATAGTCTCATTGTATCCTGGGTACAGTGGGAACAACAAATTTCTTTTAATTACCAGAAAATAGGCGGATTCGGGTAAGTGCTATTATAAAGAGAATGTAATTATACGCTATCCAAATGCGTCATATGTCTCTCAACGTATCCGTGATCTTATTCGTTTTCTAATCTTCCATATCCGTTTCCCGCTTTCCACGAAAACTCTCCTTATTGGCGATCGTCATCGACCTCCCCCCAAAAATCTTCCCTATATAAGCCCTATATAAACCCCTTTCACTTTTTTATTACATACTCGTATACACTCATTCGCTCTCTTTTTGTCGATTTCTGTGTACTTTCACATCACGCCCACCACTTTGGCTTCCTTCGAGATCTTTCTAAGTGCCACCAGTTCACAGAATATAACTCGGGATTTTTCTAAATATATACATTGTTAATATTCTGATCATCAATTCAAATATTAGAATCGCGCAATACATCAAATTAACAATCACAAGTGCAACCACCACTCAGACGACCCGAAGAACGAGACGGCAGCCAGGCTCCGAGATCCAAAAATGTTCACACATCACGAATCAATCAGCGAGTAAGTACTCAGCATCATTTATTCTTGTCCTCATTAGCTTCGGTTTCTTCATTTATTAATATCCTGCGTACCATAATGAGTACTCTACATGGAGAAGATAGGGCCGAACCCCTCGCATTAGCAAACCAAGATCTGATCAAGGCTAGCGACGACGCGCTAGCAGCTCAACTCAGAGCCTTTCCTGAAATTCTATCCCCAGCCGAAAATAATCCACTAACAAGCCCTTTAGACAAGAATACCCTGTCGACACCTCCCCGTTCCCCTCTCGCTCCTTCCTACTCGCCCGATGCTAAGTATTTCCCACCAAGCTCTTCTGGCGAGGCATCCTATTGCGATTATTATCAGTCATCGTACTACTGGACATCACCTTCAGTTTCCCCACCGAGTTATCACATCCCACCGTTGCGTTCCCCGACACTCGACCCACTTGCTCCAAATTCATATCCATCCTCATCTGATTCTACTGTTCCCCTCTCCGAACCATCTTCCACTAACTCTTTATCCTCACCTCAAGATTCTCCCGCTATAACATATATACACAATTAATTTTGTAATTCCTCGACGTGCATCATCTCAACTTGTAATTTCGTCTTTATCAAACATTGTAAAATTCGCCCTATTATTAATAAATGTTAGGGATGTTAGTTTAATCATTTCAATCTATTTCCTCACCATCGCGCACTCACTACTCTTTCCCCAATTATTCCGCTGGCGATCCCATTCTAGGTAAAGGGTTTCAGTACCCTGACCTAAAATAGGACCACCCTGCGTACGCTTGCGTCGGAGTAAAGGGACCTTTTCTGGTCTCTGACCTGTACCACCGGCATTCAAGTTCGGGACTCGCGTTTGCGAGTGCGGTCGTTGCGTTATCTTCTAGGACGTAACAGCCACGTAACACGTTCCATTATTATTACAAAAAAGAAATCAGGAATAATGACATTGAATTCAATTTATTGAACAATCGCGAAAGATGTATACAGGGTGTCCGGTATATTTTGTACATCCGCTTATGTTCAGATAAAAGGAGTTAAACTAACAGTAAAGGTAAATAGTATTAAGTAAAATTTGCAATAGCCAACAAGGAATTAGTTATTCTGTCTGAGTTAATGAGCGCATGAAAAGTGATAGGCCGAACCATAGACATAGTAAGAATAGACCGAGCTTATGCTGAGACACGAGAACTAAAGATCAAATAGAAGAGACGGACTATAGATGCCGTATAGCTTTCTCTCTCTCTCTCTCTCTCTCTCTCTCTCTCTCTCTCTTTCTCTCTCTCTCTCTTTCTTTCTGATGAGGAAAGAATGGGGAAAAATAAGGATAAGAAAGAGTAAGCAGACAGCTGAATACTTGATGGTTCACCAGAAAAGTTATATAATAATGAAAAAATTAGTAATGCGTGAACGATTGAGTATTCAGCTGTCTGCTAGCTTTTTTGCCCTTATTTTTCACAACTCTTTTCTTATTAAAAAGTGGAAAGTGCACAGCATCCATTGTCCGTCTTTTTCTATATAATCTTCACTGCTTACTAGAGAACATGCTTCGTCTATTCTTACTATGTCTCTGGGCTAAGCATATAGAAAGAAAGATGTCTTCGACCACGCATGCGACCGTGACATTTGCGAATGGCGACTCGCCGCGTTCCTCCGCCCAAAGCTATGAGACAGAGTTGTGGAGAAACACACATTCTGCGGAGGAATGCGGTAAGTCGCGATTCGTAAGTGTCACAATCGCGCGTAGGTAAAAGACATCTTTCTTCCTATATGTTCGATTTATCGTTTCTCGTACGCTCATTAGCTCAGGCAGAATAATTTAATTTCTCGCTAATTATTGTGATTTTTGCATAATGGTATCTAACTTCTTGATCAGTTTAACCCCTTCTATTGGTAATACAAATAAGTTTCCGCCGTTTTTTTTATAAAAATTATCAATTTATTGTAAAAAAAATATACATTACATTTTATTCAAAATATTGTCCGCCACTAGCTACTACTTTTTGCCGTTTTTCTGTCAGCATTCGGATGCCACGTCGAAAAAACTCTTCATCTTTTGAGGCTACCCATGAATCGACCCAATTTTTGGCTTCTTCGTAAGAAGTGAAGTGCTGCTCCATCAGGGCGTGAGCCATCGACCGGAACAAGTGGTAGTCCGAAGGAGCAATGTCTGGTGAATACGGCGGGTGGGGTAAGACATCCAATTGTAAAGCTTCCAAAGTATCCTTGACGACTTTTGCAACATGTGGCAGAGCGTTGTCGTGCTGAAAAATCACTTTGTCATGTCTTATGGCANATAAATTTTACTCTTTTATTGAAAATGCCCTAAATTTAACTAAGTTTGTCACATTTATTCATTCATTTCCTGTCAATTACTTCAATAAGAATTCCCCTTTCAACACTCTCATATAGTCCTATTCCAGGTAAAGAGATTAAATTCTTTGCAAATAAAAGATTTAAATAAAAGACCACTTAACGTATGTTCTGCGATCGGAGTAAATGGGCCTTTCCAGACCTTGGCTTGATCTGCAGACCTGACAGTACTTTTAGGCCTCTCGAGTGCGCGAGTTTGCGATGTTTGTTGCGTATATCCTCTTCCAGGACGTAACAGTGGACTTGCAAGGATTCATCGTCCGAAAAGCAGTTATCGTGAAGGAAGTAGCAATATTGTGAGAAGGAAGTTTTCTCTCTGATTATATTTTTCGATCACCGTTTCTTCGGAATAATCTCACAATTTCCGAAAAATCTCAAGTTTTGTGACTGATCGCTAATGTCCATGGATTATTATGGACGCATAAATATGTACCGTAGAGTGAGGTTACGCGTCTGATCAAAGCAGCCTTAATTGATACTATAAAAAAAGATGACGACTAGCAAACACTACAGGTATATATCAAAGAACTAGAAAAACAGCAGTGTTCGCAGGATATTCTTAGAAATGGTATGCAGAGAAATTTAATCATCGAGACGCAGAATACAATGATATCCCCTATTTAAAAGAAACAGATTCAAGTAATACATATCCATGTAAAAAAAAACGTCGGAAACACTGTTCGTAACAAAATGCAAGTAAAATTTTCAACTGGTGGTTGAAGAGAAAAATAACGGTGGAAATGTGTAAGATATACGATGATAAGGACATGTAAGTCATAATTTTTACTACAATTTCATGATTTTTACATACATTTTCTGAAAAATTATATATTTTAGTTTTATTTTTTCATTGCTTTATAATTCAACTTTTAGGCCGTATCGAGCAACTCGTATTTTGGGGAGGAGACACGCTTTGACATACAAGGTCTGCCTATTAAATAACTAGACTGCGCGCGCAGAAGTCGTCTTAGAAGGGGGGGAAACGAATGAAGCGTTGGATAGGTGAAAGTGTCTACTATTCCAGTACGAAAACTCGTTTTTGGCGCTGTAAGAGTTTTTTTTCTATAGAGGTTAGAAACGAACACGTTTATTTTTCGTGCCAATAACAATGTGTGACGAAAAACACGAGCAACGAATCGATGTAAAATTTCTCGTTAAATTAAAAAAAACTCCGACTGAGTGCTGTAACTTGTTGAAAGAGTCCTATGGTGAGAATTCTCTATCTCGTGCGCGTGTTTTCGAATGGTATAAACGGTTTTCTGAAGGCCGAGAGAGCACCGAAGATGACCAACGTCCAGGTCGACCTGTCTCTGTTTCAACTCCGCAAATAGTGATCAAAATCAATGAAATTGTGCGCGTAGATCGAGAGCGCGTCGTATGAGCATTAAGATGATTTATGAGACTGTAAACGCCGATAAAGGAACTGTAAGAAAAATTTTACATGACGAATTGAACATGAAGAAAGTCTGTGCGAAGATGGTTCCAAAAAATTTGACCCCTAACCAAAAGTTCGTCCGTCAATAGATCTGTTCAGATTTTCTTGAAAGGTTAGATGAAGAGCCTGAATTGATGAAAAACATCATCACTTGCGATGAAACCTGGATATTCCAATACGATGTGGAAACTAAGCGGCAATCCATGCACCGGAAAACTCCTGCATCCTCAAGAATGAAAAAAGCAAGGATGTCGAAATCAAAATTTAAAGCCATGCTAATAGTTTTTTCCGACATCAACGGCATCGTGATGACTGAATGGGTTCCAGAGGGTCAAACTGTAAACCAAACTTATTATTTGAAAGTTTTGGCAACACTGCGAGAGCGAGTTCGTAAGAAACGGCCGGAGTTGTGGAAAAATAAGTAGTGGATCTTGCACCAGGACAATGCACCTGCACATAACGCGCTGTCTGTGAAGCGTTATTTAGCCGCTAGAGGCACTCCAGTGCTCGAGCACGCGTCGTACTCGCCTGATTTAGCACCCTGTGACTTTTTCCTGTTTCCAAATATCAAGTCTGTCTTAAAAGGAACCGGGTTCGAGTCAATGGAAGAGGTGAAGCGAAAATCGGCGGAGCTCCTAAATACACTTACAAAAGAAGACTTCCAGCATTGCTTTGACTAATGGAAAAAACGAATGGAACGGTGTGTGGCGAAAAAAGGGGAGTACATTGAAGGGAAGCATTCGATTGTAGAATAATTTTTAAAATAAAACTTTTTTTCATAAGCAGTCTCGTTATTTAATAGCCAGATCTCGTATATGTATATACTAGGTGTAGAAGTATGAAACCGTAATTTTTTTGTAAAAATTACACGACTGTTGTTTAAAAATGATAAAAAATATTTTATTTAAAATAATGTCCATTGCTATTTATACATTTTTCCCAACTCTCCGGCAGTTCTCGAATGCCACGCCAAAAAAACATTTCTTCTTTTGAAGCGAACCAGCTATCGAGTCATTTTCGTACATTTTCATACGAATTGAAGTGTTGTTCAGCGAGAGTGCGTCCCATTGATGCGAATAGATGATAATCGGACGGAGCCAAGTCTGGAGAATAAGCCGCATGCGTTAGTATTTCCCAACTGAACGCCTCGACCGTTTCCCTGACCCGTTTTGCTGTTTGTGATGGGGCATTATCATGGAGCAAAATGACTTTGTGTTGCCTTTTTCCATATTCCGGTCGTTTTTCACGCGATTTAAATCGATCATTTGCTGTTGGTAGCGATCAGTGTTAACGGTTTCATCAAGTTTTAGCAGCTCATAATAGATTATACCCTTCTGATCCCACCAAACACAAAGCATTTTCTTCTTTCCAAAGCGATTTAGTCTTGCAGTGGATGTCGATGGTTCGCCTGTATTCACCTATGATTTCTGACGCTTAGGATTCTCAAAATATATCCATTTTTCATCACCTGTCATGATACGATGAACTTTCTTTTATATCTATCGAGCAGCATTTCACAAGTGGTTTTTCGATTTTCTTGCTGCCTTTTATTCAGTTCATGCGGAACCCATTTTCCCACTTTTGGAATCTCTCCCATGGCTTTCAAACGAATTGAGACAGCTTCCTGCGTCACATTCAATTTATCCGCGAATTCTTTTTGAGTTTGAGTATCATTTTCTTCTAATAAGGCTTGCAATTCGTTGTCTGCGAACATTTCGGTGGTTTCCCACGCTCTTCGTTTCTCACGTCAAAATCACCATTTTGAATTTTTTAAATCACTCGAAACACTGTGTTTTACCAAGAGCATGTTTACCGTAAGCTTCGACAAGCATTCGATGCGATTCTGCAGCAGTTTTCTTCAAATGATAACAAAAAACCAATGCTGTTTAAGGTTATAGAAAAATATACCGGTGTATGGAACTTGGGTCGTTGTGTATTGAAAATCTTTAATGGAAAAAGGCAAGGCATCAGCTGTTAGAGTGAGATGATGGCGCTGCAGAAGCGGTCTTACGGTTCCTAAACTGATGACTAGCACCATCTATAGGGAAATTCCGGTTTCATACTTCTACACCTGGTATTGTTTAATTAGAATATATCCGCTCTGTCTAGCAGCTAGCTCTCATTTCCGAATTCTTTTATTTCGTTCTTGATCAGAACCGCTTGGATGCACTTTTAAGGCTTCTATGTAGTCGTTTGAATTGTTCTTGCTGGATGACGTCAGAAGCGAGAAAACGCATGTCAAGTATTATTGCGTTACAAGTTCAAATAAAAAGATATACTCAAAAATAACTTTGTGATTGATTCAGTACATTTGGAAAATCGTCCGAATACTTCTCTTTTACTCGAACAAGCAATAAATATGTAGTCGTAAAATTAATAATAATTGTTAAAATAATAAGAAGTAATTAGTAATTGATAATAATAGTAAAACAGAATAATTAATAATAATAATTAAAATAATAATTGTCATAAAATTAACATTGACAAAATCAGAGAAAACTGAGAAAAAGTGTTTAATTGAATGATTCCGTGTAAAATAAATTTTGCGGCTGTTTATTTATTATTCAAATAAATGAAAATGTATGGATGATTTTTGAAGTTGCACTGAACCGATCAAAAATGTAATTTTATAAGTATATTTTTTTATTAGAACGTGTAACACAAGAATTCTTCATATATGTTTTCTCGCTTCTGACGTCATCAAACAAAAACAATTGCGCGAAAGACCAGGAGTCTCAAAATTCAATGTCGATTGATTTTCAATAATGTTTTAGGCAGCATGACAATTTGCAACCGGCTCCGAATGTACAACTTTCATTATTTTTTAAATGCAAGTTCTGAGTATGCATAAATTCATTTATATCTGACCTGTACATATTTAACTACTTATCCACTAACTGCATATTAATTTGAGATAAATTGGGACAATAATTTTATTAAAATCATTTAGCTAATCAATTTTTTTGATCCGCCGTAAGAACGTTAATGATAAGATAGTTAATCGCTCAGTGTTACGTTGTCGTCACGTTTTATCATTATATAAATAGATCTTTTAGTAGTATTATTTAATTATCAGATCGTCAAGGATGAAATTTGTAGAAGAAAAGGCAAAATTGTTTGATAACTTACAAATATAAGGAATTATTTTATTCATTAAAGTATGCACCCATATTGTATATACACTTTTGCCATTTAAGCGGCAGGTTGTTCAGGCCGGTGGTATAAAACCCTGGCGGACAAGAGTCAATGAATTCCTGGAAGGCCAGTTTTACAGAATTGTCGGAATTAAATTGTTTTCCTACTAAAAAGTTGTTCAAATTGAGGAAGAAGTGGTAGTCAGTGGGAACTAGGTCTGGTGAGTATGGAGGATGATGAAGAAGTTCCAATTCCAATTCCTGTAGTTTCGCCACAGTCATTTGTGCAGTGTGTTGTCTAGCGTTATCATGCAATAAGATCGGAATCGATCTGTTGACCAATCTAGGCTGTTTTTCTTTAAGTTTTTGCATCATTTCGTCTAGTTTATTGCAGTATATTTCTGATGTAATCGATGAACCAGGTTTCATGAAATCATAATGGATCACACCTGCGCTGGACCACCAAACACTCACTAACAACTTCTTTTCATGAATATTGCGCTTTGGAGTGTGTTTTGATGATTCATCCTTGTCCAACCACTGTGCTGAACATTTGCAATTGATATATTGGATCCATTTCTCATCACAAGTGACAATTCGATTCAAAAATGAATTTGTGACGAAAAAGCAACATTAAGCAAGCTTCCAAACGCTTTTGTTTATGTTTTTCATTCAGTTCATGTGGAACCCACTTATTCAAATTTTTCACTTAACCGATTTGAACTAAATGAGTTAATATTGTTTGTTTGCTAACACCAAACTTCAACGATAATTCATAGGCACTCTGAGATGGATTAGAATCAACAGCGACCTTTAGTTCGTCATTTTTGACCTTTGATTCTGGGCGACCGCGTGGTTCATTTGTGAGGTTGCGACGTTCTTGCCATTCCCTATTCAGTTTTGTCGCGGCGGGAACGTCTTTTTCGGTACGGCGAGAGGGGACCGGTCGATACGAGCGATTAGCTCGTCGTAGCGGCGGTCGTGGCTCTTGATTGGCTCGTTGTATTGCCAACTTCGTTTGAATAATTGTGAGAGAGTTCTTGTTGAAGCAATAAACATAAGCTTTATTCTCGGTTCTCCATTACTGATCAGTTGTTTCAGCAGACTCATATACCAGCGGATATTAGCTCGGTGCTTTAAACGGTTTTTTTCGTTAGACAATAGTTGCGTCGAAACGTGTTGTTGATATTTCGACAATTGTGATGTGTATTGTCTTAGCCGATTTTCGAGATTCGCGGTAGACGAATTTGCTGGACGGCGGACGCGGTTGTGTATACGCGGCGATGTATACGCGTCTGACGTAAACTAGTAAGCGGTCGGTAGTGTTGCGGGGAGCGGGCGCAATGTTTTGACCGACGGTTTGTTGTCGCTTTTTAACAGCGTTGCACTGGTCTCGGTATGGTTTCTCTGCGATGTCGATTTAAATGCGCCGAAGAGTGCAATACGGAAACCACGCGCACGTCGTACGGGAACGGAGGTACTTTCCAAGCCTCGGAGGCCCCGCGGAGTCGAGAACGGCCGGCACGGCAGCCAGGAGGCACCCCGCGGTGTCGAGATGCTCTCTAGTGTCGGCGTGTAATCTCTGCAGAGGCCACCACACCAGGAGATCGCGAGAGAAACATAACGCAACGGTGCTGCCACCGGAGAAACCCCGACAAGGTCCCGGAAGCTCTCCCTCGCGAAGAGAGTAGGGTCCGAGAAGGCTCGGCGGAGACGGCAAACGCCGCCATCTCCTTATCCGTTAATTCTCTTCGTCGAGGTCTGCTCTCGTGTATGCTCAGCCTAACTTATGGACTACGTTTCGCTCTTTCGGTTGCTCGCGTGCAATCCAGCGCTGTGAACGCGAGGGACCCGGTGTCCCTTTCGGTCGGCGGTGACTTGGCCGAGAATACTCGGCTGAGACGGCGCAATCGCCACCCCGGACTTGTCTGGGCCGGATGTCGGTCGGTCGGAGGTCGGATGTGAACCGGGAACTCCCGGAGGAGACGGCAGCACCCCGTGCCAAGGATGGCGAGTACGGCTGCGAACGCGCTGTCTCGGTTCCTCGGCACGGAGGATCGGAATCTGGAGCAGCCTGCGAACGTATCGCTCTGGCTGACTCCGGAATCGTTTTCGATGCCTCCGCCGGTCGGATTTTATATCCTTTGGCGGGCCAGTGTTTATGTTTGTTGACACGCACATGATCTTGCCTCTGGCGGAAGCGTGTCACGTGTGTGTTTTGTGAGTTCGTGTGGCGCAAAGCGCCGATGAGCGACCCGACGGATAGTCGGTCGGTCTGCGGGGATTGGGGGGGGGGGGACGTGGTGGAAACGTGCTGTTACAAAGTCAAAGTTACCTGTACGAAATATAGCGAACCAATTTGATTCTGTCTGCTGCGTAGTAACACTAGAGCCAAATACGCTATTAATGTTTCGCGCGGTCTGCGATGCCGTAGTTACACGTAAGAACTCATACTTCATAATAGTGCGTATTACCGACCGTTTCATTTTCAACGAAATTAATTTTTAAAAAAAGGTTTTAATATTTTTTAGAGTTTACAATGATTTCTTTAAACAGGCAAGATATGTAACTTTCCAACAAAATAAACAGGACGTTAATATATTAAGTCATTGTCAAATAATAAGCTGTTACAGTTGGCAATATTATTAAATACAAATTTCACTTTTGTCAACCTAATATTTTACTCGCCATATTCACATCAGCATATTATAATTATACTTAAATTACGTATATGCGCGCATATGTGTCAAGAGAAAAATCTGATGTATAGAACAATAAGCGCCCACTGGCCCCAATGCGCCTATGCCTCCAATTGTCCCAAACCTTGAAATGCTTCTCTGCCGGCTGAAAGGAGGAAAAGGAAAATGGAGATAGAATAACGTCGCTGCGAGGCAAATGCTGGCATATCGTGCCTCCTATGCCTGCCTCCGCCGTTGCAGCTCATTACTGGTGAAACAAAGATAGGTAGAAAATAATTATTCGTCTTTGTCTAACATAGCACGGAAGAGAACCTAATCGCATTTACCATGTGTTAAGTAAGCTGAGCAAAATTTTCATTCCTGCCGCTGCATTATTACTATGCTACTGTTAAGGCATAGCTCCAAGCTGCGGGACTAGGAACCTTAATATTAGGTGCTTGAATTCATTCTCGCTGCTTTTGCTACAAAAATTCGTGTTTATTTCAAAAGAACGGAACATTACATTTTATTCAAAATATTGTTCTTCGGAAGCTACAACATTTTTCCACTTCTTGGATAAAATATGGATTCCACGGTAAAAAAAATTCAGTTTTTTTCGAGGCAATCCAGTCATTGAGCCACTTTTCGATATCTTCAAAAAAACTGAAATTCTGCTCAGAAAGACCATGCTGCAACGATCGAAACAAATGGTAATTTGAAAAAGCTACGTCTGGTGAATAGAGCGTATGGGGTAAAACATCCTATCAACGTGCCTCCAGGATTTTTGTCACTGGTGTTGCAACATGTGGTCTAGCATTGTCATGGAGAAGAATAATTTTCTCGGTGACGCAGGTGTTTCTCTTTGAATGTTCGATTCAAGTTGAATAATTGTCGTCGATAGCGTTCAGCATTGATGGTTTGACACGATTGCAGCAGCTCGTGATACACTATATCGGCCTGATCACACCAAATGCACAATATGATCTTCTTTCCGTGAATATCCTATTTTGGCTTTGATGTTGACATTAATATTCGACGGGAAGCACCAATGATGTCTTGCGCTTATGATTGTCATAACAATTCCATGTTTCATTGTCAGTCACAATTCAATGCAAAAACGACTTCTCTTTTTGTCCTTGAAGTAGCAATTAACAAAGAGTTAAACGTTTCGCATTGTCACTTTCTTTTAATTCATGTGGGACCCAGTTTGCTAGCTTCTGGATCATTCTCATTGCTTTTAACCCATTAACGCGCAAAACGTCATTTTTGTGCACGCATTTTCAAGCATAAAAATGAAACAGAAAACCTAGGTGGTTTTCTGCCAAATTTGCTTAATGGGGGTTTTCGAGGTCGCTCTTTAAGAAAATCGTACTCATTTTTCATAAAAACTCGGAAAACCCATTTTTTTAAAAGTTTTTTAAAAAATCCGAGATTTTTTCCATGTTTTTTTTCAAGTCGATTATTGTAACCTTTCGATTTTTTTACCATCATAAGACCACCAGAAATCGTGGTCCGAATGTCTAAAGTTTACGAAAACGTGGTCCTGAACATCAATTTTTGCTTTGCTCTTCTCAAAATGGCCACTTTTGTGCCGTAGCACTATGAAAAATTTTGTGAATTTTTACTCAAAAAGGAACAACTTTACAAAAAAATATTTAGATTAAAAAATGCTTAGAATCAGCCATAGAATACGTCTGAATTTCTTCAAAACGTTTTGGGCCATTTTTGATTTTTATAATTTGGCCATTTTTCGAAAATGGCCAAAAATGGCCCAAATCGTTTTGAAAAAAGTTCCGGACTGTTCTATGGCTGATTCTAATCATTTTTCGATCCATATTTATTGTTTTCGTGAAGTCAAACCTTTTTTATTAACATTTTATTAAAAAATTCTGTTTTTCATCATACGACTTGGCATGAAAAACCATTTGAAATTGAAAATAAAATTTAATCGTTACTTTGCCACTGTATAGTATTGTGTTGCCCGATTCTCACCACGAGGAGTTGAACGATTTATGAGAATCATTTATTTTATTTTATTTTTTTTTTATTTTTCCCGATTTTTCAAATTGTTTTTACTTTTTTATTTTTTTTATTATTTTTTAACTTTTTATACACTGTTTTTGAATGTTCATGATTTTTTTTCCAGAAATATTACTTTGAAGAATGTACCGATTAAAAACAATTTTTACAAAAATATAGTTCACATGTCTTGCAAAATTTTCTAATTTTTAGAGAACATGTTTCAACATTGGAGCAATATCTTTGATTTGCAGTCTATTCTATTACATGTGATTTTGGATTTAAGCTTTTCTTATTCAAATAACTTCGAGCAATAGCCATCGCAACGTCTTTAGTTCCTATTTTTTTGTCTTTTTCTTTATTCGCAATATTGGCCAATACGGTAGCATTAGTAATCGACATTTGAATGCATCTCAAAAAAATTATCCACGTCCATTTCTTCGATCGAAATACAGGGAGAACTTTGTTGCAATGTTGATCATGGATGTAGATTCCACCCATGTGTTTATTGTAAGCACAAAAAGCTTTGGGGAAACTTATTGGTTTATTCATTTACTCACTTTTATTGTATCTTTCTACGGAAGCAGTGGGTCCAACTCCAGCAGCAGTAGATAACATAGAGACGGGTTTGGAATCCATAATTGTGATATAATTTATACCACTGTTTCTATCGTACATGGCGTGACACGTTCCACGATCATCTTTTTTATCAATTTTATGTCTTGACGGTACTCTGTCTTGTCTAATAGTTCCAGTACATCGCAATCCAAGTTTTTTCAAATGAACTAAAAGATCTGCAGAACAAAATAAATTGTCAAAATAAACATGATAACTTTTTACATTACGTGGGCATGTAAGAGATAATAAACTTTGCAACATCTGCATCACGACGCGACTATCGAGAAAACATTTCGGTAAAATATTATATTTTACATTTTTTCCGCAGTATTTTTCAAAATCAAATAAGTATCCATCAGCACTAGCCAAGCCCTACATTTTGATTCCAAATCTAATTGACTTGGATCTAATAAATTGTTTAAAGGAGCATCGTCCAAAGTATTTTATTATCATTTCGTCAATTGATAGTGCTGTGGAGAAATAGCTAAATTGTAAAATATTAAAAAAAAAAATGTTTGTAAATGCTCTCACACGCCAAATTTTGTCTTCCTTGTCTTCATCAGAAGGTCTGTGCAATTTCATCATTGATTTAATGTTTTCGGGTTTTTTATCACCCATGGATGAGGCCACATTTTCAACTCTCAAAAATGTATCTGTAAACCAGTAGTCTCGTTGAGACAATCTTTTATTGAAGCAAGTAAAACCTATTATTCCAAGAAATGTATCTAAATCGTTCAAAGAAAGTACCCGTGTAATGCAGTGCATTCAATAATATAATTTTTTACTTCCAATGAAAAAAAATTCAAAAATTTCTGTCAAAGAACAATTTCTTATTTTGTCAAAATCTCTATTTTTTAGATGTATTTCATTTTCTAAACTATTTTCGTAACTTATTTCTCCATCAACCCAGTCATAAATATGGTTTTCTTCCAATTTTTTCTGAGAATCTGTGTATAAATTTACGACTTGTCTAAATGATTTCGAAAAGCCTAAATCTATTTCTTTGTTAGCATCACTATCATCATCACCCTCAGAATCGTTACCTGATTCAAAAGAACAATCAGATTCCCCAGAATTGTCAAGTTCAGGTATCACGGTAACATCAAAATGATTATCTGTTTCCATAATTTTAATATCACTTTGACGGGTTTGTCTATAATTTTTTTTAGCAATAATACTTTTTCTTTTGGGCATCGTGACTGTTTTATGAATTTAGCTACTTTCTCTAACGAAAGCTTGAAAAAAGATTTTTTCTAAAAACGTGGAAAACGAACGATTATGAGTTATATTTTAAATGTATTGAACTATGTTAACGAAAAAGAAATTATAGATCAAATGTAAGCAAAATAAATAAAATTATAAAATTGATTTTTCAATTATATTCTTTTTTATCAGTAAAGATTATTAGTTGTACCTTACTTTTTTCCGAAGACTTTTAGAACATAAATATTAGCGAATGCTTATGCGTTCAAAAATTCATATCAGTAGCATAATGAAAAACTGAATTTTCTAATAAAAAAGGTTTGACGTCACGAAAACAATAAATATGGATCGAAAAATGATTAGAATCAGTCATAGAACACGTCTGAACTTTTTTCAAAACGATTTGGGCCATTTTTGGCCATTTTCGAAAAATGGCCAAATTTAAAAAATCAAAAATGGCCCAAAACGTTTTGTAGAAATTCAGACGTATTCTATGGCTAATTCTAAGTATTTTTTAATCTAAACATTTTTTTTGTAAAGTCGTTCCTTTTTAAGTAAAAAATTCACGAATTTTTTCATAATGTTACGGCACAAAAGTGGCCATTTTAAGAAGACCAAAGCAAAAATTGATGTTCAGGACCACGTTTTCGCAAACTTAAGACATTCGGACCACGATTTCTGTTGGTTTTATGATTGTAAAAATATTGAAAGGTTACAATAACCGACTTGAAAAAAAACATATGAAAAAATCTTGGATTTTTTAAAAAACTTTTAAAAAAATTAGGTTTTCCGAATTTTTATAAATAATGAGTACGATTTTCTTAAAGAGCGACCTCGAAAACCCCCAATAAGCAAATTTGGCAGAAAACCATCTTTTCTGTTTCATTTTTATGCTTTAAAATGCGTGCACAAAAAAGACGTTTTACGTGTTAATGGGTTAAGCGTTTGCTTAAGGTTGACTCATCGACCTTTAATGTGTCCGACAACTCTTTAACATGAGAGTTTGACATGGATATTCTTTCAATAATACTTCCAATTCTCCATCTTCAAACTTTTTCAGCTGACCATGGTACATTGTAATTCACGTCAAAATCGTTGTCCTTGATCTTTTAAAAAAATCTATACAAGTTGCTTCAGATAGTGTTCCCCATAAGTTTCCACTCGCAAAAGATAACGTTCAACAACAGATTTCTTGTGATTAAAACAGAAAAGTGATGCTTCCCGCAAATGCTCTTTTTTGGTAGGGAACCCGACATCCTCAATGCAATAAAAAATTGTGCTCTTTACACTACGTTCTAATGTCGTACACTAATTATTAAAGCCTATTGACAGTACTTTCAAATACATCAATAGTCACTTTCGGCCATGTTGAAATAGCACAACTGCTGACTTTTATTAGTCAACAGCAAGAATCAATTCAAACATCTTATATTTTCACCGTTAGTTGTGCTTACAATCTTCTTATCTCTGAGAGTGTTCTTTATCAATTTAATCGAGTAGGAAAAGTATGTGAATATTTTTATTTAAATATGAATATGAATATTATATTATAAAACATTTTTGGATCTTACAGGATTAATAACATACAGTTTTAGTGGTAGAAATTTGTATTGAGAATTACTCTCAAAACAGTGCACATGGCAAAATTGCCTGCGACTCGATCAAATGTTATAGAGAATACTTTAAAATTATTCTTATGCAATAAGTGTAATGCCTGCGTTACCAAATTTGCGCGTTACGAACCATTTAAGGAATGAACTGAATTAAAAAGTACCCAATTGGTATCTTCGCTCGATCGTTTAATGAAACGGCCATAAATATCAAGGCATTTTTTGCTGCAGATGCAGAATCATTATCATCTACATATTCAGTTTCCTGTACATTTCCGTAATCTACATTTCCATGCAATGTACCTTGATGAAAAATAATTTGTTTTTTATAGCCATCTGAGACTTAATTAACTATAACAAGTTGCGATGATTTTGGAACACATAGAGCAATGGCTCGTAACGTCTCTTTTATAAAGCTTAGTGATACATTGACTGTTTAATATCAGGTTTTTATTGTAGATGGGGAAGGCAGAAGATTCTTCCATGTTTATCGCACATAATTGTACGCTTTAGACAAATAAAAATGCAATGTCTGTGCAAAATTTCTCAACTTTGGAGAATACTTCCTTTTGTTTTTCAATGTTCTTTGAAAAATCTGCTTCGCATTGTCAGGCAATATATTCAAGACATAGAAATCATACAATGTCTTTATGAATATATGAACATAAGAAATATAGGAATTTAAATGGTACAACGGCGAAATGAAGAAAATAAAAAATGTTGAATGATTGATAATAAATTAAAATAATAAGAACAACAATATTACTTCAGTACTTTCATAACTCTAACTTTTGTATTGCAATATGCTACAATATAATTAAATTGTTTATTATTTTATGTTGCGATTGTTAATGTAGGCAGAGGATCTGAAACAGTTGATAACGTTTCAAACATTATTTCAACGTCAGTACAGTTTTTTATTAACTCTTAAATATAATACGTATAAAGCAATGATTTTCATTATGTAATGTATATTCAGGATTACTTTTCGGTACAAAGATTAATTTTACAGTACATGCACTATGTATTTTAAAAACTTCTTTGTGCAACTAAAAACTTTCTTTCGTTTCTTCCAGTCAACTGAGGACACTGAAAAAATCATAAAAAGCAATATTAAATAATGCAATTAATGTTGATGAAGTTTGAAATGTATTTGGAAATGTATTTGGAAAAAATCAATGTTCCTTTCCTACGTTTTTATTTTCATTAATGTTCATAATTTCGGAATAAAAAGAATTACTTATAAAGAATATATAACGGAGTAAATTATATGAAGAACAAAGATTTCGAATCACCTTTAGACTTTTGTAAACTTTTTAATTATTAAGATTATGTCTTTTGAGAATGTGTTAATAACCGTTAATAGCATAAAAAATAATAACGAGATAAATGTTAATATCATAATTTTCAGTTGAAATTTTAAGTTATTATTTTTTTCTCCAATAAAAGAACATGTTTGTATGATGTACAACTTGTCACATCCGGAGTGCTCAAAGGCGTGACGAATATTTCGGGAGCTAGGAATGGTCGGACAGTTAAATGCGGAGATAAAGAGACGGTTTGAAAATAAACAAATTTATTGAGAAAATCGTAATGTTTACTTCTTATATCGGTAAGAACCTTGTCCTTAACCTGCGCTGCGTACGGTTACGATGGCGCGAGGTAGCGGTTACACGAGTTATGCGACAGCGTGAAGTGCGATAACGGAGAGTGCGGATGAACCACTGCTCAAAGTCAGCGTTGATATAGGCTTATATAGTGTTCAATTACTTACGTTAGAGGGAATGTCTTTAGCAATAATCGGATGGATAGGTATTGTCCTGACCCATGTAGCGGAATGTGCAACGCGGTGCTTTTCTTGCAACGCAGTGCTTCTTTGTAAAACGGTGCCTTACTTTCGTAGTGCTATCGAAGTGTTCTTAGTGGCGATTCGACAGCTGAGGTGAATGAAGTAATGCTCGGTTATAACAAACTTCATCAACATTAATTGTATACTTTAACCTGTGACCCGGGCCCCGTCGGTCGGTGGACGTTCGTCCCGTCCCGGCCGGCGGGGTGGTCGTTTCCAAGTGTCGACGGTTGACCGTGTTTCGGTGTCGGTGGCCCTGGCGTAGCTCGCCGGATATCTAGGCGTCCTTGTGGTGATGGTGTGTGTATGTGTGTGCGTGTGTGGACGAGTGAGCGAATAAAATGAGTGAGCGAAGATTGGATATTAGTCGTTTATTCTATCGTATATACCAAGATGTTTGGGTATAAATTATAATGGTGACAAGCCGTGCTCGCTGTTCGCCTTTTAACGTCGGTAAATATTGCGATGACAGTGCCGGTAACGGAATCCCGTGTTTATCTCTCGGTCTAGTATTGACGGTTCGCTCGGTGTTTCGAAGGATCGGTATTACCCGAACGGATCTAGAGCAGCTGTGTTGCTTACTGCGAGGATTCCGCGGCTTCAGCGGAGAGCGGACGCGGTATTGATGTTTCGGCGTGTGATGTTGTCGTTCGCGGTGTTTAAATCCGACGGTCTCGCATCGGAATGTAACGGCGGAATGCACCTGCTTGACTCGGCGTCGTGGTACGCGGTTCGCGGTACGCGGTTCTCGGTTCTCGGTACGCGGTTCGGTGGTTGCTGGACGCGGATTGCCCGCGTCGGTCGACTCCCGGAGCGGAGTGCACGCGGTATCGTGCCTCNATGTAACGGCGGAATGCACCTGCTTGACTCGGCGTCGTGGTACGCGGTTCGCGGTTCTTGGATCACGGTATCGCGGTATGCGGGGGTTGTTGCACGCGGAGTCCTCGCGTCGGCCAAATCCCGGAACGGAGGGCACGCGGTGTCGTGCTCCTTTACAAGACGCGGTGGATTCGGTCGGGCGAGCCTGGCCGACGTGCAACCGGCGGCGGTATATTCGCGGTTCGCGGCAGTCNCGGTTCGGTGGTTGCTGGACGCGGATTGCCCGCGTCGGTCGACTCCCGGAGCGGAGTGCACGCGGTATCGTGCCTCCTTACAGGAACGGTGGAGTCGGCCGGGCGAGCCTAGCCGACGTGCAGCCGGCGGTCGGTCGGTTCGCGGTTCGCGGCTCGGTCGTGGTACCTCCGGTGAGGTGCGGCGGAGAGACAGGCGGAGTTTCTATATTTGCGGCGCGGTACGCGGAACGGTATTCCGGGGCGTTCGCATGCCCCGAAGACGCAGAGCCCAACGACTAGAGTGAAGGGGCCGAGATGGAGAACACTCCACAAAGGCGGCGAACACACCACCCCAATTCGTGCCGATCTCCATATCTGCCGCGGGCAAGAGGGCCGGGAGCTCCCTGTGGAGACGGCGAACACACCGTCCCGAAATGGATGTTGTTGAATCCGGTGCCCGCGACTTCTACGGGAGAGACCGCGTACGCACGACCTCGGACTTTCCGGATGACAGGATTGTCGAGTCGGCTGCGAACTCACAGCAGCAACGGCGTACAGACCGTCGCGGTCCCTCGACCTGGGGATGGGATTCGGAGCAGCTTCCGATCTTGCGATCTCGGATGATTCCGGCAGAGTCTGGTCCCGATAGCACGGCGGAGCGGTCTTTTATACCGCGCTTCGGCAGTTTTTCCGACACGTGCTCGATAACAACAACAACCGTTGTTGCTTACGCGGGCACGTGTCGGTCGCGTGCTTTGCGGGTGTATTTGTTTGTTGGCGCGTAGCGCCGTTTCTGCGACCGACGGATGGTTGGTCGGTCGCGGTGTTTGCCGGGGGAATGCATCGTCGCAAACCCTTAGCTGACACACGGGGTTAAAAGTACCCCAGAGTGTTTTTGAATGCAAATTTTTCATAGCTGCGTGCCAAATTTGGTTCTGTGGCGTCATCTAGTATTAGTCGAGGCTTGACTCAATATTGATAAATAAAACAATTATACACATTTTTTTTCGCTGGAATCCAAAATACCTCCTATATCACGTACGTTATTATTTTGACGTGTGTCAGCTAAGGGTTAACATTGTACCTACAATTTTCTATCTTCATCCTCATTTGGCTATGTTGCGACGAAAATCTCTTTAAAAGCTACTTCATTTAGGTTGGCATCTTTAGTGATATTTAAACTAACACTTATAATTGATGAATCGTCAATAACTTATTCCGATGTAATTGAAGGTGCCGAACTCTCTCATTCACTATGTCTAATATTTTAATAGTACAGTTTCTATAACACTTTTAGACATTAAACCTTATTGTAGTGTTTCCCCATACCTTATGGAGAAGTGATACGATTCAGCAAGTTCCACTTTTGGCGATGGAATGCATTAATTGTTTGCCGTCTATTGACAGAGTTTCACTTTACAGATGCAATTATTCGTTCAGCTGTCCTGGAAGTTGTAACGTCAGAAACACAAATTTCAGATTTAAAGCGTAATTCTGCAACTCTACGTTTTTTTGGAGTACTTCATACTTCATATATTTCTTCCAAATCTGAAATTAAAAGGAACATATTCATTATATCGACATTAATTTCATCATTTTAGTTTCCTTGACTCGCAATAAAGAAAAACACACATTGATGATGTGCACAATTTCTCAAATTCTTAATGTTAATTTACAGTAATCAGAATTTTATTATTGGGAGTATAAATTAGTTCGGTCCGTTCTCAAAAGATGGATCTAGGTGTTATGAATGTTTCATAGTGACAGCTGATTTCGGTGGTTTCAGAGAGGTTAGACATCTGTCAATAATATTCAGTTCATATCGCTTTGAGTTTCATACAGAACCCCTGATTTTTACTGTATTGAATATGTCAAATTTTGTGTTAACTAAGCAGCATTTGCGGAAGGTTTTAGTTATCTGCCTTAATTGGAAGAAAAGTGCAGCTGAAGCGCATCGAATGCTTGTAGAAGTTTAAAGTTACAATGCTCCAACTGATAAATTATGTAGGGAATGGTTTCGACGTTTCACGAATGATGGTTTCAACGTTGAAGACAAGCCTCGCTCTGGACAGCCAAAAAAATTCGAAGACAAAGAATTGGAGGCAATACTCGATGAAGATCCGAGTCAAACGCAAGAGGAGCTTGCAGAATCATTGGGAGTTACGCAACAAGCAGTTTCCGTAGGAATGAAATCCATGGGAATGATTCACAAGCAAGGCAATTGGGTGCCTTATGAACTGAAACAGAGAGACGTTGAAAGGCGATTTTTTACTTGCAAACAGCTGATTCAAAGGCAACAAAGAAAGGGTTTTGTACATCGGATTGAGAGTGGGGATGAGAAATGGATATTCTACGATAATCCCAAGAAGAACAAATACTATGCTATGCCCGGTCAATTGTTACCATCGACCTAAAAATTAACACCAAAGCTGAATATTCATGGTTCGAAGGTCATGCTGTGTATCTGGTGGGACCAAATGGGTGTATACTATAAGTTGCTACAACCTGGCTATTCCATTACTGGCCATCGGTATAGGCTACAATTGATTCGTTTGAAAGGTGCATTACAAGAAGAACGGCCGGAATATGAGCAAAGACATGACAAAGTTATTCTTCTGTATGATAACGCTCGGCCTTATGTCGCAAAAGTCATAAAAATTATTTGGAGACCCTCAAGTGGAATATTTTACCGCACGCGCCGTATTCGCCGGAAATTGCTCCTTCTAATTACTGGTTGTTCCGACGGATGCAGCACGATTTGGCAGGTCACCAGTTCACTTCTTTCGCAGAAATCAAAATTTGGCTCCTAACTTGTATTGCCTCAAAAGACCAAACATTTTTTAAAGATGGAATTTGGAAATTACCTGAGAGGTGGGAAGAAGTAGTAGCCAGCGATAAACAATACTTTGATTAATTTATTCATTCATTTTGTTCTGAAATAAATGCATTTTTTACCACAAAACGAACCGAACTAAATTTGACACTCAATAATATTACACTTGTAACAAATACCTCCAGTATTATTATTAGGAGCTTTATTGTTGTTCCCCTTTTCTCCTGATATATTCTCATTTTTTGTGCATTCTGTTTCTTTTAACAATGTAGATAGTTTATGATAATTCATTTTTAAAACTACAATCGAAAAAGGCTCATTGTTCATATCATTACTGATCATTTTTCCCTTAAATGATACATTTTCCAAATCCCTGATGAATATGTTCTGATATTGAACAGCTTTATCCCTGATGTGCACTGTTTTTAGAGCATTGTTCTCTAATATTGAAGGAACTATTTCTTGAAGTGGCCAATTTCCAACATACTTCTTGAGTGTTATTCTTCTTTTGTAGTCTTCCTCTTTGAAATATCTTGAACGAATATATATCTTCGAGACGTCATCAGCTTCGTATAAATTACAGTTGTTCAACCATTTTGTACGAAGCTGTCGTTCTTTTGTAAATCTAAAAATAACGAGCACATTTTATTCTTTGCACTAAGAAAAGTGAAATTGCACTCCAAGAAACTTAGGGAGTAGCAAATCACAAGACACAGTAAATACTTATCGTTCGAATAACTAATTCTTTACCCATGTAAATTGATATTTAAAGTCGTTTTAGACTTTTTTTTTAATAAATAACATTTCCGAGTACTTATGGTTAGTAGTAGCAGTAGTAGTAATAGTTGTAGTAGTATATTAGTGGATAGATCTACAAGCAGATCATAAGCTTATTTAGAATTACCATTCCATTACAACACACCGTTCTTTATTTTAAGGCCGCAACCATAATCTTCGATCGGAGGTTAAGTAAGTTAGGTCCTTTAGTTTTTCTTATTTGACGTTCTTGGGCTCTATAAACGCCCTCCCCCACTCTTTATATCTTTTATAGGCTAAAGCGGGACAGTGGCTCCGCTTAATATACGAGGTCTGTACAAACAGTATCGCGAATTTTGTGTTTTTTCAAAAATTATTTATTTATTCATGAATATCTATTTTGTCTCCTTCAAAGTAATCCCCATCAGATATTATACACTTGTGCCAACGTTTTTTCCAATCCTCGAAGCACTTCAAAAAATCATTTTTTGTGATCTTGTTCAGCTCCTCCTTCGATGCCGTCTTTATCTCCTCAATCGTAGCGTAGCATCGTCCTTTCATGTGCCCCTTCAGTTTCGGGAACAAGAAAAAGCACAGGGGGCCAGGTCTGGGGAATACGGTGGCTGCGGCATCATTAGTGTGTTGTTTTTGGCCAAAAATTCGCGCACAAGCAACGATGTGTGAGCAGGGGCGTTGGTACGAATTTCGCGGCGACCCGTCTTATGCCCAAATTATTAGTAAAAATCGAATGGCACGAGCCAATCGATATGTTTAGGTCCTCAGCAACTTCTCTAACGGTGATTCGACGATTGGCCTATACTATTTTCTTCACTTTATCAATGTTTTCGTCTGTTGTTGACGTGCTCGGGCGTCCGGCACGCTCTTCGTTGTTCACATCTTCTCGGCCCTCTGAGAACACTTTGTACCACCGATAAACGTTGCTTCGGTCCAAGGTAGCTTCACCATATACCACAGTCAACATTCGGAATGCTTCCGCGCACTTAATTTTGTTTTTCACACAAAATTTGATACAGATTTTTTGATCCATTTTTTGAAATAGGCAAAAATCGAAGGCGAGCCAAAACACGTCCAAGCAAAACAGCTGTCGAAGATAAAGTGAATATTCAAAATGGCCGAACTTGTCGGCATAAATGAGGGACATGTGTACAAACATAACGCCACAAAAAAATCGAAAATCGAATATACGTAACCCGCGGAAATTCAAAATTCGCGATACTTTTTGAACAGACCTCGTATAAATTTTGTCCTCTCCGCCGTTTCCACAGAGACGACAGATATTATCCTCTGCTTTCATGTTGAGCAGGTGGGTTTTAGGGCCACATGACCAGTCAGCAATAAAATTGTAGTCCCCAGCCTTTTCCTCTTCATCGCTGTTACCTCTTCCGCTCTTTTCACCAAAGGCGTCCTCATCATCAGCCTCGATCGCCGGCAATTCTCTGCTTCTTCTTATTTTGAGCAGTATTTTAAGTTCAAACTGTTCGTAATGGTGGCTTTACCCGTAACAAAGCGTAGACCAATTGGCCGCACTATGAGGTTAGATCTTCTCTTTCAGAGTCCTTCTACACAAGGCAAGTTTGCCATCTCGTTGCCGTGTATACCTTCATGCACAGAGACCCACATAAGGCACATTATTAAGCTTCTCTAGCGCAGTCATACAATCTCATAACAAGGACAATTCCGTGGTGGTCTTGATTAGCGCCAATATGGCTGCTTTGCTATCAATGCAAATTGCGAATATTTTAATTTTGATCTCCATTAAGATGAGAATTTTGGCATATGTTAGATTGGCCATGATCTCGACCTCGAACACCGTGGCCAGGCCGCCCGGAGAGATATTTTCCCTATATTTTTCGCATGGCCCGTACATTCCAGCCCCAAATTTATTGTTCAACTCCGAGCCATCTGTGAACCAGTAGCTGATGTTTTAGTTTTTCATTCTATTTGGTGACAACCAGTCCTTCCTCGTTGGTGTGGAAGAATTGAAGTCTTTGGAAATTTGCATTCTACTGTGGGCCCTGTCTTGCTTTGTTGTGAATAGGTGAGAATATAATTACTTCAGCTTAGTATGTCTCATTCTGGTATCCCTCTGTTCAGCTTGGCATTTCAGCCTGCATGCTGTGTTGGTTGCTGCTCCGTAGATGGTCAGATCCAGTAGATGTATATAGAAGGCTAACTCTAGCGCCTTTGTTGGCATGGTTCTCATGGCCCCCACCGCAGCCTTCAGGTAACCATCTTGTAGGCTTTTCAGTAGATTCCTTGCCTCCACCTTTTCCACTTTTGGCCACCATATATCAAAAGCATAAGTTAGTCTCGGTAGTAATACTTTGCGTAGCTTTGAACAGCTATAGGGCCACTTTTGGCTTTAGTCCCCAGGTTTTTCTCATGGCTCTTCTACACGCCCACATAGATGTATAAAATTTCAAGGAGGTATTGTTTCCAGTTTAGTTTTGGGTCGATCAGGACCCCAAGATACTTACACAATTTGTGAATTATAATTCCTTTCTCCATAGCTTAATATGCTTTATGTTTTCTGGTTTGTACTTTCTGGTGAGCATCATATTATTTGTTTTAGACCGGTTGTTGGCCAAACACATCTTTGTGCATCAGTTTGCAATAATTCTCAGAGTTGTCACCATTCGTTATTTGAGACTTTCCAGAAAGTTTCCTCTGACCACCACAGTTACGTCGTCCGCGTAGCATAGCCATAGATTTGGAAACCTTCTTCTAGACTGATCAGAAGTTCATTAACCACCAGGCTGCAGAGAGTGGGGAACAACACCCCACCTTGCGAACAGCCACGGGTTGGTCTGCCCTCCAGCATCTTTTCCTCACATTGAATCATCAAATTCTTTGTGGCCAACACGTATTCTATCCAATCGATCAGTACCTCTGGTGCACCGTGATTAATTATGGCATTTCTTATCATTTTATTTGAGGTGCAATCAAAGGCTCCCTCATTGTCTAGAAAACATCCTAGGGCGTATCCCCTGGCTTCCAACTGGGTCTCCACTGCGCTCACTAGATCTCTGTGGACCTGCCCTTCCTATAGGCGTACTGGCAGTTCACCAGTGATTTCACCATTAGCGGGGTTGATTTTAGATATCTACCTATTATTCTCTCCAACGTTTTCAAAATGAAAGAGGTGAGACTGATAGATCTAAAGCTTTGGCGAGGACATGACCATTTTGACCTGGTTGGGATATGATGATCATTTTCGTGTCCACTCAGGCCTTGGAAATATGTCTTAGGGCTATACTTGCCCTAAAGATCTATATTAAAGTGCTCAGAAATTCTTGGAGGCCTTTTTGAAGTAGCACCGGGTAGATACCATCTGGGTCAGGCGCTTTGTACGGTTCAAGTGTCTTTAGAGCACATTTCCACTCTTTTCGGCTGCACAATTTTCACAGCTAAGTCCAAATTTTTTGTCCCTTTCTAACCGCGCAAGTATTAACAGCCGAGGTTCCTTTGAAGCCCGGAAAGTGATTTTCCATAAGATGAACTAGGAATTCTTTCTATGTTCACGTGTATGTACAATTTGGTAGTTTTAAACAGCCCCAGCAGGTATTCTCTTTTGTCCTGAGTATCCTGTGGAGTTCCGAGACCTCTGACAAGCTCTTGATGTCTTCACAGTAACTCTTCTAGCTATTGTTTTTGCTTTCGCAATCTCTTTTGTGTAGAGTCGTAAAGATATTTTAAAATTCTACCATTTATCTCTAGTTTTTAGCTTCCTCGCTTTGTTGAAGATTTTTCAAGCCCTGAGCTTGCCTAGCCCTCCACCATGGGCTCTGGGCTTTTGGGTTTCTTTGCCTAAGTCGGCAATTTAATTCAAAAGAGCTTTTTATGGCGTCACTAACTTCCGCTGCCGCCAATTCCAGCTCTTTTAAATTATAAAATTTCTTGGGGTCCCAAGGATCCGATTTTTAAGGTCGGCCCTGTATCTCTCCAAGTGAGTTGCCCTCGCGTTTCTAGTCCTGGTCTTTGTAATTACCACTTGTCGTAACGTATTTGTCTGTGATCCGACCCGGAGGGTTCGTCTGATACCTTCCAGTCCCTCACCATACAGAAATCCGCTAAAACAAATGGTAATGTTTATTACCTCCTGTCTTCGGGAGTCTATAAAGGTAAGTTCGTTGCATCTACTGAGAATGCGCAGCTCTCTGCTTACAACGTAGCTAAGCAGGCTTTCAACACTCGAGTTGTTATTTGTGCTACCTCACACCAAAAAGTGAGAGTTTGCATCACAACCCAAAAGTAATTCGAGTCCGCCCGCTTTTACATACACGACCGGTCGGTTGGTCCCGCATTGTCGGGAATATATATTGAGACCCTACAACTAGATCCAGGAATCCCCCATCTTTTCTTCTGACTTTTGTTTATACAACAGTTACATCAACGCTGTTGTACTTTGTCAGGAAGGTGTCCGCTACGTTGCTTGTGATAATGCAGGTTCTAACTTTGCCCCTGTCGTTTACAGAAAGGATTTTCCCTCAGCTATTTAAGTCCCTAATTTGGTCCTTAACTAGCCATGGCTCTTGCATCAGCGCTATTTGTACTATTTGTGCTGCTTTTATCCATATCACAACGATGCTCCTGGCTAGAATGACCGGAGGCGCATTTACTGTAATGCAAATTAATTTGAAAGATAGGAATCTCGTAACCTGTAATTTTTAAGCATGTCCCGGCTGATCCCTCTTCTTGTATCCTTGTTCTTTCTGGTATCCTTTTCGCGGTAATCCCCAACCAACCTTACGGTTACTTGGTTCAGTGCATAGAACGGTCTGATGTTGAGGTCTTTTAATGCTCTCACCGTCCCTTCTCTAATAAGGGCAGCGGTGGGTGCTCATGGCATCTCTGCTTTCGCTCCCTTTCGCGACAATCCAGTCGTTCCCCAGATTTTGCCTGTCAAGGAGTTCTAAGACACCCTTGATAGGCATTTTCGGATTCTCGACCGGGTGTCGCTTTCGCAGCTCATTGACTTGCAGCGCACGGAACTGAGTTCCATTCTTCAGCACAAATTCCGACGTCAGGTTTTTCAGCCAGGTGGTAGACTGTTCATTGATGAAGTTAAAAATAATTGCTCCGTCCCTAGTCGACTTACCTTTGAAGGTGGGGGCTTCTGTGTCTCTGGTTAAGCCAAAGATACAGCCCCTCATTCGCTCCTTAAGTTCGTCGATTTCCTCCCTACTCAGTTGTGCGTCCTCCGCCTGGAGGGTCGCTCGTAAACCCAGCTCAGCGGGGAGATGCGCGGGGTGGTGATGTCCGCATCCTGCCATACAGGTAGTCTCCCGGGGAAGAGAGACCCGGGGGCACGAAAATCCCCCTTAATGAGTTAGGCAAACAGAGCGCAAAGGCGTCTCGAAAGCATGCCTATGGCGCCCTCATCAGCTCAGAGGTAGGGCACCCAAGGAGTTTTTAGCCGGTAGGAGTACGGCATATCCCCGTGGTTTGAACCATAAAAATCCATGATGTATTTTCTTTTTGTTAAAAAAATAAATAAATTGGCAATCGGAATGAAAACCACCCTGAAGTGGCCTGAGCAAAAGTCCTTTGGTTACTGACCTGTGACCTTTTGCCCAGTTGATAACTTCGCAAAAGAATGGGTGTGCTCAGATTCTATCTGGGGCTTTTGCACGCACCTTCGGAAGCTTGCTCCCCCGTCCTTAGGGCAAAAGCAGTTCTTGAACTTGATTCCGGTTGAGGCTTGTTAGTCCCTTCCAGTCCATCCTTCATTAGCTGTTTTTTATAACGACCTCTAACAGCAGCTCCGCAATAACAAACGGGTCTTCTTCTCCGTCCCCGCATCTTGTTTCTCTGGGCATTCGCCGCATAAAGCAGCTAGATCCTCGAAAGCTGAGTTGAAATTGTTTTTGTTATTTGTCTCATGATTCATTTTTAATCCAACGAGTAATGCGGACTAGCGGTCTCACACGGGCTCTCAATCGCGACCCGGGGCTTGGCGCTTATTGTACCTCTCGGACGGCGCCCGGTATCTGGGAGGCACTTTTCAAGACAAAGCTCCCCCTGTGCTACGTAGTCCTCGGCACGGTTGCTAACACCTTGACATAGGGCGTCTCTCTTCGTTGGTTGCACGCGTGACTATTCTAAACGGGTAGACCCGCGTGCAACCGCAAACTCTTCCACTACGTCAAGGTGGAGACCCATTCGAGGGATACTCATGGTTACATCTTCAGCTAAATACATTCTGTCAAACAAATACCAGAAATTGTTGAATAAAACATTAAATATTGGTTTAATCGTTTAAATTTATTATGTCGCCTCCAAAATAGGCTCCATTTGATGCGATACGCTTATGCCAATGAATAATTCAGTAGTCGAAACACTTCTTATAAGTACTTTCCAGTATGCCCTGTAGCATCTTCTGCAAATTCTGTTTTATGGCTTCAATGAACTTAAGACATTTTCCACGATGTGGTAATTTAAGTTTTGGCAACAGAAAAAAGTCATACGGGGCCATATCTGGCGAATGCGGTGTTTGGACCGACGGCATTCGTTGAGATTTTGCCAAAATTCGCGTACAAGAATTAATATGTGGAACGGCACATTTTCGTTATGTAAAGTCCAAGAATTGTCCTTCCACAAATCTGGCCTTTTCTGGCGAACATTCTCTCCTAAACGTCTCATAACGCCCAGATAATATCGTTTGTTGACTGTTTGCCACTTCGGATTCTATCTGGCAGTATCATTATCTAGCAGTACTCTGCAGTTCTTTTAGCAATTTTGACAAATCTTGATAGTTTTCAGCAGTGTTTAACATGCCGGGATTCTTATTCTCGAATTAGATACTCAGGCTCCAAGTTTTTTTAAGTAATAGTTTTTATTTGTTACTCTCACAGTCATTATGTCACAGTCCTCATGTATATATGTATATAAATGTTTTGTATTAATTCGACAAGAGCCATGTTCTGCGTATTTTTCACCACAGTTGATCCACCTAAATTGTAAGTTTCTATTTCATATTCATACATGATTTTTAATAATTTCACTCCAATTTCCAATCCCACTTCACTCCTTAAGCACATATATACACAGCGTAATTATTATCTTCCTTGTATTATTTAATAATGTTATTTTCACCATACCTTGTTTCGGTACAAAATTTCGCTCGTCATTCAGGTCGGGAGCCTAGCAGAGGATGAATCGGAAGCTCGCGCCTTCTCGTAAGAGAAGGCGACTGAGTTAAAGGATTTTTGATTTCGTGCGACATTTTGCACACGAGACACAACCTGCGGCTCCTATATATTATTTTTAGTGTAAGAACACCCAATAAGCCAAAACACCGGACGTAAGAAGACGGAAAGGAATCGGAGTTGCCAGGAAGAGTCGAGGGTAAGGATGCTGGATGGAGGCTAGAGCGACGAGTGGGAGGACGAGGGGACATCTCACCTGGGCGGACGGCTGGCAACAGACGGCGGGATGGCCACCTTGCGCTGAAAAAGACGCAAGGTCCCGCGACCCGGTCGCAGAGCAGGCAGGTGAGGATCCTGCGGAAAGCGCGCCCGGGAGCCCTGTGGTTAAACTACTGCGAACCTAATAGTTACCGAAAGTCGTCCAGTGGAGAAAACAAAAGCGAGCGTCGAAATGACAACACCAGACGTGAAGCTCCCGTGAGCATCCTGGACGCGCATGATCTAGCCGGGAAAACCAATTGGATGCCGCATCGACCGGCGTGACAGATCCTTGCGGCGACTGCCTTTTGCGCTAAGTGAGAAGTCCTGCACGTCACTGTGCGGCTCGACGGCGAGCAAACTAGACGTCTCAACGCGGTAACGAGCGGGAGATGCTGCTGAACCAGACGAGATCCCAAAGAGGAGAGGCGAGCTTCTAATGGCGAGTGGGTGAGAAAGCGAGCCTTTTTACAGCCGCGGGTAGGAAAAGAATTAGAGTTGCGTTGTAATTCCGAGTTAGTTGCTGTCGCTTCTCGGCGGCATAGGCGCGATAAGAGTACCGTGAATTGGAACTTGTTGAAGATCCGCGGCGCGGATCTGAAGATTGGGTCGCACGGACTTACGAGATTGAGAGGCCACGTCGCAGGGCGACAAGGGCCATGCTCGAGAGAGCCTTGAGCGTAGAGATCCCGGAGACTCGGGCGCGGTTGCCTTCTTTAGTCTCACAGTCCTCAGTAAATTGTTGTTACTATAGTATATATTGTATATTGAGCGGTATCAGGAATTCGTATGTTTGTTTTTGGAAACTGCTTCTGGCGAGTAACTAGATTGGATTGTACGTAATCGGCCGGAAGCAGTAACTACTATCGGGAAAGACCCGGCTGGCGCCCAACGGAAAACCCGACGAGATTCACATAACGACGCCGGGCAAGAGAGCTTTTCGGATAACACGACGCGCATTAGCATAGCTGCCGTGAAGCGGCTCAGATCCGCTGCATAAACACAACATTTGGCGGAAAATCTCAGGCGAGAGATCGCTCTCTTTTGATTGCGTTACGGAATCTCCCGTGGTATTGAATTTAGTTGCCTATAATTAAAGAAATCAGGCTAATTAAATAATCGTTATTTCTATGTCACGTTCGGTTAGGATTATTAATTATAGAACGGATTAGTTGTCTAAAATTAGAGGTGAATCAAAATAATGAATCAAATTAAAGTATTGTTATTTAAATGTTAAACCGGTTTCTCATTTATTGTCTCTCCCGACTCCTCTCCGACGTGTCCGCGGAATCGAGGAAGAACGTGTGAGAACTATGACGCTCTACCACGCGGAATAGCGAGGGATTCGACTCGCCAACAGAAAATTAAAACTGAACTAGCTGAGGTGGGTCCGCTGCCGTGCGAATGCGGAAGCGAATTGCGATAACAATCTATATGTTAAACATTCTTGTTACATTAAATTCGATTGTATTATAATAAATTACACGGATTACGTTTTATTTAATATTACTTTAATCTTCATCTTTTATTTGAATTATTTCAATAATGCTGATTTATAAAAGTTCGTTTGATGTTAAGTCATATTTTTCATTAATTAACTTTAGCAAACCATTTTATCTTTTAAATATTATGTTTTTACAAAGACTTTTCTCATCAATTCACCACTATTGTTAATTCATGTGAGAACCAAATTATGTTATTAGTATAATTAATAAACTCTTTTATAAAAAATGCCCTAAATTTAACCAAGTTGTTAAAATTATTTATTCATTTCCTTTCAATTACCTAAATCTAAATTCCTCTCTCAACACACTCATATTGTCCTATCCCAGATAAAGAAATTAAGTTCTTTGACCTAAATAAAAAACCACTTAACGTATGTTCTGCGATTGGAGCAAATGGGCCTTTCCGGGCCATGTCCTGATCTGCAGCCCTTCCAGTACGTTTAGGTCTCACGATTGCGCGAGTATGCGATGTTAGTTACATACATCTTCTTCCGGAACGTAACAGCTGGTTAAGCGATGCTAGATTTTAAAGATCTTGGTAATAAATTAGCTCAAATGTTAATGTGCCTGAAATGATAAAAAATTAAATACTAAACAAAAATGAGTATTTGATAAAGTAATTAATATTATTACATAGGATAGATTATTACGGTTATACCAAGTGTAGAAGTATGAAACCGGAATTTTTTTGTAAAAATTACACTTCTGTTGTTTGAAAATGATAAAAAATTTTTATTCAAAATAATATCCATTGCTATTTATACATTTTTCCCACCTCTCCGGCAGTTTATGAATGCCATGCCAAAAAAACATTTCTTCTTTTGAAGTGAACCAGCTATCGAGTCATTTTCGTACATTTTTATACGAATTGAAGTATTGTTCGGCGAGAGCGTGTCCTATTGATGCGAATAGATGATAATCGGAAGGAGCCAAGTCTGAGAATAAGCCGCATGCGTTAGTATTTCCCAACTGAACGCCTCGATCGTTTCCCTGACCCGTTTTGCTGTGTGTGTTGGGGCATTATCATGTAGCAAAATGAGTTTGTGTTGCTTTTTTCCATATTCCGGTCGTTTTTTACACGATTTAAATCGATCATTTGCTGTTGGTAGCGATCAGTGTTAACGGTTTCACAAGGTTTTAGCAACTCATAATAGATTACACCCTTCTGATCTTACCAAACACAGAGCATTGTCTTCTTTCCAAAGCGATTTGGTCTTGCAGTGGATGTTGATGGTTCGCCTGGATTCACCCATGATTTCTGACGCTTAGGATTCTCAAAATATATCCATTTTTCATCACCTGTCATGATACGATGGACTTTCTTTTGTATCTGTCGAGCAGCATTTCACAAGTGCTTTTTCGATTTTCTTGCTGTCTTTCATTCAGTTCATGCGGAACCCATTTTCCCACTTTCTGAATCTTTTCCATGGCTTTCGAACGAATTGAGACAGCTTTCTGCGTCACATTCAATTTATCCGCGAATTCTTCTTGAGTTTGAGTATCATCTTCTTCTAATAAGGCTTGCAATTCGTTGTCTGCGAACATTTTTGTGGTTTTCCACGCTCTTTGTTTCTCACGTCAAAATCACCACTTTCGAATTTTTTGAACCACTCGAAACACTGTGTTTTCCAAGAGCATGTTCACCGTAAATTTCGACAAGCATTCGATGCGATTCTGCAGCAGTTTTCTTCAAATGATAACAAAAAACCAATGCTGTCCGCAAATCGTAGTTCGTAGGCACAAAACTCGACATGTTTAAGGTTATAGAAAAATATACCGGTGTATGGAACTGGGTTGTTGTGTGTTGAAAATCTTCGTCAGCTGTTAGAGGAAGATGATGGCGCTGCAGAAGCGGTCTTACTGTCCCTAAACTGATGGCTAGCACCATTTATAGGGAAATTCCGGTTTCATACTTCTACTTCTGGTACAGGGTGCGCCAGCTAAATTGGGACTGAGTTAAATTTGAATTACTCGCTAACTTTTACTCCTCGAGTAAACGCTAGTTGGCGTTCGAGTAATGCACACACATCTTTAAAGCAGCCATGAAGTAAAAATGGGCGAATCAACACAAACAAGTTCGGAGCTTAACTAAAGAATTGCGATTGTCTTTGTGCTGTGCGTACGTCACATGAAATTATGAAGTTCTTTGGTTACCCAAAATTGACTGTTTCCCATGTGGCTCAGAAGTTTTCGGCTTCTAAGCAATCCAAGGAACGTTCCTGTGATTCGGTAAGGAAGAAATATTCACGTGAAAGGATATCAAAAAACTCTGAGACATTGGAAAAAGCCCAGGAATTAATTTCAAAGGATCCTAGGATATCGCTCCGAAAATTGGCTTTGATCTATGATATGAGCAATACCACCATGTAAAGAATTGTTAAGGAGGACCTAAAGAGATACACATCTTACATCATAAAAGTTCGCCAAATGCTTTAGGAAGACGCCAAGATCAAGAGAGTTGCCCGTTGCCGCTTGTTGCAGTGCTCGTTCAAGAACGAAGCATCTGGCTGCCTCAAATTTTTTTCAGACAAAAAGATCTTAACCGTGGATGTCAAGGTGAATCGTAGGAAGGACCGTTGGCTCTTTCAAGACACCAAAGATATCCCTATTGTAGCTAGGACAAAGTTTCCAGGGAGCATCTACGTGCTCAGCGTCGTTTCCAGTGATGGTGACGTCATGCCGTCTCATTCATTTGAGAAGGGTGAAGCGGTCGCAGAAAAAGTGTACGTGCAGGTTTTATTGACGATAGTAAAGTCCTGAATGTAGAATATAGCCTCAGAATGGCCGCACATATTTTAATGTCAATACGTTTTGGTCAAAAACTTTTTAGCCCCTAAATAGTCCAGACCTTAATCCATTGGACTACTACGTTTGGAGCGTTGTTAAAAGAGTCAGTAATAAGTTGAGGCATCCTAATGTGGCATCTCTACGGACCGCAATTCAACAAGCATTCGCACATCAGACCAGGATCAAATGCAGAAAGCATTTTCTTGCTTTAAGCCGAGGTTTGAGGCGGTGATGGATACAGGAGGCGGCTATATAGAGCGAAAAATTACAGAAAGTGTACCATAAACAAAATATGAAATCTATTTTTTGTAAGTTTTATTTATTATTTATTAAACGACTTTTACAGTAAAATGTAACTTTAGTTCCAATTTAACTGCTGCACCCTGTAGTATAAAAATATATATTAGTGCGTAAATCATACTTACATTTATGATCTTCCGTGCTATAATTTTATTATTTAGTCGCAATTACAATGGACAATTACAAAGTAGTTGCAATGTAATATGATATAAAATGTCAAACACAACCATGAAATTACTGTTGATTACTTATTTTTAATAAACTATTTATTTTATAACGGTTAACATTCCACGGGATGTAAAACTACTATTATATTATTGTTTACACAAACCACCGCAGGTTTTGGCAGAAATTTTAATTTGTATGAATATTAACGTGCGCGGTTTTCGTTGTGAACGGCTGCTATAAGCCTCAGCCTTACATGCAATTTCTCTCTCTCTCTCTCTCTCTCTCTCTCTCTCTCTCTCTCTCTTTCTTCCTCATGGGATACGAGATTGCTTTTGCCGTTATCCCTTGGCATTGACTCGGTCCTGAGCCATTATCATAACTTTTTTCTCTTTCTCTCGTTTAACGTGATGAAGTTAGTTTTGTAGCCTGTTTCAATCGCTCTTGCACTAACCGTAAATAATCAATTGTGAATTCACTACACTTTTATGCATACACTAAACCTGTACCAAAATCGCACGACCTTCGATCTTTATATTGTTAATTTACAGTTATTATTTGGAATGTGATCACAACCTTATCTTGTGCGAATCAAATAAATTGAAATATTTACGTTATCCTAAGGGAATTCTAAATTTATTTATTTCTTCCCCAATTTTCCCTCTCATACCGACAATCCCAATTCGATTTTAAAGCTAGTAAGATTGAACAACAACCCACGTGAAAACCTAACGTTCGACAATTTAAACTGCTTCGCTCGGTGGAATATGATTAAGAGAAATGGTAATGCTTTGCATTAAAAGTAAGCGAAAGCGTCACGTACACGGTAAAACTGTGCCAAAATATATTATTTTAGTGATTGATTACAAAATTATCTTATTATTGTAACAATCATATTGATTATTTTACAGCTTATATTAATCGCTCTAATCAATCGCTAATTCATGAGATAATTTCAAGGTTAAATTCATTCCGTATCATAACAATTTACATTCAAACTAACTAACTTTAATCTTTTTTCAGTAATAATAAATATTCACATTATTTACACTTATCAATTATAAATGACTACTGGAATCTACAGGTAATTTAAGAAACAAAGAGATAAAACCAGCTAGGCTTTGAATACTATTATCAGTTGTTCTGAAAAAATCAATAATATATTATAGAATAGTACTCGATATTCTCATATATACAAGGTGTGCAATATGTTTCGTATATCCGCTCATGTGTAAATATTAGTAATACAAATAAGTTTCCGCCGTTTTCAAAAGATGGCTCCACCGACAAGATTACTTTGAAATCGTCAAATGTAAAACATCATATAGAAAGTTTGGACACCTGGCAACAACATAACCTTAAAATACTATTGACTTTGTATTGGCAGTAGACATTTTTTTCTTTCGAAAATGTCGAGTTTTGTACCGAATAAGCGTCATTTGCGGGAAGTTTTGATTTATTTCTTTCATTTAAAGAAATCTGCTGCTGAGGCGCATCGGTCGCTTGTAGAAGTTTACGGTGATGCTGCTTTAAGTGAGAGAAGTTGTCGTGAGTGGTTTCAAAAGTTTAAAAACAGCGAGTTTGACGTGGAAGATAAAGAACGCGAAAGAAGGCCAGTAAAGTTTGAAGACGCTGAGTTAGAGGCATTATTAGACCAAGACTCATGCCAAACTCAAGAGCAGCTCGCAGAAAACTTGGGAGTGACTCAACAAGCGATTTCAAACCGTCTCAAGACCATTGGTATGGTAC
>NW_014554172.1:53081-73226 GCF_001313825.1 Dinoponera quadriceps
TGACTGATTCTAAGACATTTTTGTCCTTAGCAATTTTTTCCCAAAGTCTATAGTTTTCGAGAAAAAAATTCTTTTGTCCTTCAATTTGGCAAAAAGAAAATCTTCATTTTTATGTTTACAAACATGTATCACATATAAATATACGTGTATGTATTTATGAAAATATATGTAGGCACATTATCACATGTACATGGATATACATGAACGAGTGCGGTTGTATAATTATGTGTTCATTTATGCACATTTATATATTTGTGGTGGTAGATAGAAACAAAATTTTATATACAATTTATAGTAAGCCTACGGTATTCCGATACCCACTCTACATTGACTACAATTATTAGTAAATACAAGTTAGTACTAAATTACCGAAGAATACTAGAAATTAAAAAAAATTTCTTTTTATGTATGTGAAATTAAAAAAAATTTCTTTTATGTATTGCAGATACACACATCTATTCACCCACACGCACGCAGAGAGAGAGAGAGAGAGAGAGAGAGAGAGAGAGAGAAATTAAAGAAAGACACATGTCCGTCGATATACATGTTTGTATACATAAAAATGAAGATTTTTTTTGCCAAATTGAAGGATAAAAGAATTTTTTTCTCGAAAACTATAGACTGTGGGAAAAAATTGCTAAGGACAAAAATGTCTTAGAATCAGTCAGGGAACACTCTTATATTTTTTCAGAATTTTTAAAGACATTTTTGGAAAATTGGATTTCCCGAATTTATCAGAAAATCAAAAATTGTCTGCAAGAATTCTGAAAAATTTTGAGAGTATTCCTTGATTAATTCTAAGACATTATTGTTTTTAAAAACTTTTTCCTAAAGTCTATAGTTTTCAAGAAAACGATAATTTAAAATTTTAATAAAATTTTCACATTCTCGACGCCATTTTGTGAAAAATAAGTGATTCACTATTAATATAAAAATTTCCTGTTAATCTTCAACCCCCATGATCACCTCTGATCATGATTAAAAGATGATACCTTTGCGGTATCATTGCAAAAAAAATTCAGAAAAAAAAATGTTCAAAAATTTTCACGTTCTTCATGTTTAAATCGGTCATATTTTTTTTCCTTGAGGGTTAATGGCAATTTTGATTTCGGATTCTAAAAGAACATGAAATTTTACGTCGGAAAAGAGCCTGTGAAATTTTTTTGTAGACCGATAGCATAAAGAAAAACTCGGTGAAATGTTACTTAAAATTCGCGTCGTTTGGGCGTTAACGGGTTAAATAATGAAAAATATGACTTAACATCAAATAAACTTTTGTAAATCTGCATTATTGGAATAATGCAAATAATAGTTGAATATTACTGAAAGATTAATTAAAAAGTAATCCGTTTAACTTAATGTAATACAATCGTAACACAATCGGACTTAACGTAACAAGAATGTTTAACTTATCTTTATGATGATAATAACAACATTATATAATATAAGGAAGATAATTATTACGCTCTGTATGAGTGTGTTTAAAAAATGAAGTGCTATTGGAGGTTGGAATAAAATTATTAAAAATTATATATAAATATGAAATAGATACTTCCAATTTATGTGGATCTATTATGGTAAATAGTACGTAAAACATGGCTCATGACGATTAATACAGAACATTAATGCACATATAAACCTAAGAACTAACATAATGATTGTGACGGTAACAAATGAAAACTATAACGTAAAAGTAACTTTCAGGCTGGGTATCTAATCCAAAAATGAGAATCCGAGAATGCTAAAAACTGCTGAAAACTATCAAGATTTGTCAAAACTGCTAAAAGAACTGCGGGATACTGTTAGATACCGATTTTGCCAGATATTGCTAAAGAACTGCGGGGTACTGCACGAGGCTGTGAGAGAGTAAGATTTTATTGGGAAATTTTTGGGAGTGGCAGATGACGATTGCCAATGAGAACAATTTTCGTAGAAGGGAGATGCGGGGGATTGGGAGATTTCCCAATAGGTTTTTATGGAGATGATGATGAAATCCTCTGGACGTAGGAGACAGAAATTCACCACTCCTATGATTGAGGATTCGCAGACGGACGTTTTGGGAAACAACAGACATATCTGGTGGTGCGCTATCGAGATTTCATGAATAAATTTTGAGTCTAGCTTTTATTACAGACAAACATTTTTTCACATCCGGTTGGCTTCTTAGGCTGTGTTCTTAATCATATTATAGTTTTTATTACAACTCTTCGTCAAATGCGTATGTTTCCTAATTCAGGAGAACGATGGTTAGAAGGGTAAGAAATATAAGAAAGAAGCAGAGAAAAAAATGCATTTTCCGTAAAGTACGCAGGACGTAACACCTCACACGTTGGTGCGGCTGAAATGGGTGAAATATTTTTTTAACTGTCCTGCGCTGTTTAAATACAAATAATTCCCCATCCTATTGCGTTTTATGTGATACGATATGGTATTATATCTTTACTTTTATGTTAGCTGATTTTGCGCACTACGTTAGTGGACTGTATTCAACTACATGATCATGCAAGAAGAGAAAATTCTCTACAATATTCGCTGGTATATTCTATTTACATTCAAATTTTATCTGTACGTCCATAGTGGCGTTCTTGATAGACTCATTTTGATGCAAACAATCGATAACCACGATAGGATCTCGCTGCAGAAAGTCCGCTGGTGTTAATCATACCTCATCACTGTTGCATCCATAGTATGATTCATGAAAACGTCTATAAATTAGGTCTAGTAAAAAGTAATCCATTATTTTTCTAATAGAGGGTTTACTAATCTGTATCTCGCGTTGTGTAAGTCCGATCGGATTACGCCAGATGGCGTTAGAAAGATAAGATTTTGTACTAAAAAAACCTCTCAGACAGTTTTGTGATTGCTTGACTCAGTATTGTTTGAGCGCGTGTCAAAGATGGACACCAGCAAAGAGAAAATACGCCATATTTTACAGTTTTTCTTTGATAAAGGCGAAAACGCAAGCCAGGCGGCTAAAAGTGTGAATAGTGTTTATTGTCCTGATACTGTAAGAGCCAATCACGCGCAATTTTGGTTTCGTGGATTCAGTTCCGGTAATTTTGATGTTAAAGATGCACCACGCTCCGGAAGGCCAATTGTCGAAAATGTTGATAAAATAATTGAAATCGTCGAGTCCGACCGTCATGTAAGCACCGTTTCGATTGCCAAGGAGCTAAACATTGCACAAAAAAACTCTTTGGAACCATTTAAATGAGGCTGGATTCAAAAAGAAGCTCGATGTGTGGGTGCCACACGAGTCAACGCAAAAAAATCTCATGGATCGAATTTTCATCTGCGAATCGCTGCTGAATCGCAACAAAATCGATCCATTTCTGAAACGGATGGTTACTGGTGATGAAAAGTGGGTCAATTACGACAACGTCAAGCGAAAACGATCGTGGTCGAATCGCAATGAGCCGGTGCAAACGGTGGCCAAGCCAGGGTTGACGGTCAGGAAGATTTTGCTGTGTATTTGGTGGAATTGGCAGGGAATTATCTACTATGAGCTGCTCCCCTACGGCCAAACTCTTAATTCGGACCTGTACTGTCAACAATTGGACCGTCTGAAGGAAGCAATCGCGCAGAAGCGGCCAGCTTTGCCCAATAGGAGAGAAATTGTGTTCCATCAGGATAACGCCAGGCCACACTCATCGATAATGACTCGCCAGAAGCTCCGGGAGCTTGGTTTGGAGGTTCTTTTGCATTCACCTTATAGTCCGTACCTGACACCAAATGATTACCACCTGTTCCTGTCTATGGCGAATTTTTTTGCTGGTGAAAAATTCGCCTCAAGAGAAGCTTGTGAAAATCGACTTTCTCAGTTTTTTGCCAATATGGACGAGGGTTTCTATTAGAGAGGCATAATGAAATTACCTTCAAAATGGCAACAAGTTATCGAACAAAACGGTGCACATTTGACCTAAATCGGATCATTGTAACTATGTTAAATAAAGCCTCCAATTTGATACAAAAATAATGGATTACTTTTTACTAGACCTTATATCTCGCGTATTACTTTCATTCTGCAATGGCGAGGTTAGGTGAAATGGGTCGATTTTATCTGTCAGATCTGAGATGACATCTTTTTCGAACACNAAAATATTGCATATCTAGGTATGCAAAGTCTAAATTCTTGTCTTCGTACCGATAACATTCTGAATTCGGATAGAGTTTTGCGTTGGTCAAATTGCATTTGTCGAATTGAGTTATTGGAAGTAAAAATTAGTTCTGTCCGTTTTTAAAAGATGGCTCTGGCTGTTGTGAATGTTTCATAGTGAAAGCCGATTTCGGTGGTTTCAGAGAGGTTAGATATCTGTCAATAATATTCAGTTTATATCAGTTTTAAGTTTCATACAAAACCCCTGCTTTTACTGTGTTAATATATCAAATTATGTGTAAACTAAGTAGCATTTACGTGAGGTTTTAGTTTTCTGCTTTAATTGGAAGAAAAGTGCAGCTGAAGCGCATCGAATGCTTGTAGAAGTTTATGATGACAATGCTCCAACTGATAAATCATGTAGGGAATTGTTTTGACGTTTCAGTAATGGTGATTTCAGCGTTGAAGACAAGCCTCGCTCTGGACAGCTAAAAAAATTCGAAGAGAAAAAATTGGAAGCATTACTCTAGGAAGATCCGAGTCAAACGTAAGAGGAGCTTGCAGAATCATTTGGAGTTAGCACTTGAGCCGTGCATTACGAGAAAAACGGCCGAAATATGAGCAAAGACATGACAAAGTTATTCTTCGGCATGATAACGCTCGGCCTCATGTCGCAAAAGTCGTAAAAAATTATTTAAAAACGCTCAAGTGGGATATTTTACAGCACTGTATTGCCGCCGGACATTGCTCCTTCTGATTACTCGTTGTTCCGACGGATGCAATACGATTTAGCAGGTCACCAGTTCACTTCTTTCGCAGAAATGGAAAATTGGCTCCTAACTTGGATCGCCTCAAAAGACGAGACATTTTTTCGAAATGGAATTTGAAAATTGACTGAGTGGTTGGAAAAAGTAGTAGCCAGCGATAGACAATACTTTGATTAATCTTCATGCATTTTGTGTTGAAATAAATGTATTTATGACCACAAAAAAACGGACCGAGCTTATTTATACACCCAATAATACCCTTGCAAAGAAAGAAATATATAAATGCAGGGCCGACAGAAAGAAAACCCGTAGACGAGTTACCAGATGCAAATAAACCGGAAAATACAAATAAATGTTTCATCAGATAAATTATCTGCAGCAACATTTGTAACAATATCTAAAGCAATATTTGCGATAACACTTTCACATGCACACAAGAAGATAGGAAGAAAAAAGAGAAAACTTGTTGATGATTTTCCAGATATGAATCAATCAAGAAAAAATCAATGAGTATTTCATCGGATGTATTACCTACATTCGCACAAATGAATGTTGAATCTGTGAACATACCAGCCGACGTAGATGTTTTTGAAACCGAACACGAATCTCCCAAACATCTATGCAGCATGAATTGCAAACATAGAAAAGTCGACTAACATTACAAAGTCAGATGGACCCGCTTGGTCAAAAATACATCGCAGATGTTTGAGTATTGAGAAAAAGGAGAAAAAAAAACGTAGACAACACTTACGGGGTTTATTTAAACAAAGATGGAGTGATGCTCGGTGATAAATGTTTCTATGTAGACATAGATGATAATATAATTATAAACAGAACAAGATACGCGGGAACACCTGGTCTTTACGAATTGATTTTTCGGCGACTTCCAGACGATACTTTGTACACCAAATGATCTTCAAAAGTACAAGAATATACTAATAATAATGAATGCACATAATCGAGGCCATATCGCAACGAATCCAATATTAAGTAACAAAGAATACAAGTATCAACATGTAATCAAACCTTTTGTATCCACAGCATATATCAAGAAAACTGTAAGAGGTTTACCGAATGTTATGACGCTAACTAAAAATAAAATCGAAAATGTGCATTGGGACGGTCCCAACGAACTAGTGGATTGTCTACTATTACTGGAAGCCTCGAGTAGAGCTAGTAATAACAATAAAATTTTATCGATTATTAAAAAACTTCGCGCAGCCGGTTTAATTATAAATTATGTAACGCAATTGGTACGAGTCAGTCAATTGATACTGTTTACGCCGAAATGAATATGTTTGGAATATCGTGAGAGAATAGTGATTCAAAAACTAATCGAGCACATCAATGGGATGAATATGTTTGTCTGAACACCACCATAGATTTTGATGCAAAATCATGCAAGATACAACATGTAGCGCAATCGGAAGTTGACAGTGACGTTGCGATCAAACGATATGTGGAAAAGCGTGTGGCAAATTTAAGGGGTCTTTTAACGATTTTGCACGGAAACGATATACGCAATGCTCTTTGTCTAACAGCTGATCGTAAAGGTTTTAATGCGAAAGGCACCAAGATACAGCATTTACTGCGGTCGGAAGCCTTTAATGATGCTGCGCACAAAAATTATGTGAATGAGAATATCAAAATTATGTGAATGAGAATATCAAATCTAATGATTCTACAGGATTAAAGTAACACTGAGAACGAGAAATATATAGACGAAAACAAAAGTATATAGTTGAGAATATTAAAATGTTAAAAGATGAGAATAAGAAGTATTGGGTGAGTGCAAAAGTGCATGCGGAGTTTGTGAGTAAAAGTCAGACAGTGATTAGGCAAACAAAGTTCTTTATTCAATCAATGATATATTCTCCATCGTTGTCTATAATCTTTTTCCAACAGCATACTGGCAGCATACGGATGCCCCGATCATAAAAACTGCGCGGTTTAGATTCGAAGAACGAAGACACGACGTTTTTTAAGGCATCCAAAGAGTCAATTTTTTTTCTATTTAAATGATTTTGCAATGACCGGAACAAGTGATAATCAGAAGGTGCGATATCAGGAGAATACGGTGGATGAGTTAGGACATCCCATTGCAGGCTGTTCAGTTTGCGCAGCGTCTGTCTCGAAACGTGTGGTCTTGCGTTGTCGTGGTGAAAGACTACGTGCTTGCGATTTGACAAAATCGGACGTTTCTGTTTGATTTCTCGATTCAGATTGGTTAATTGGCGACAGTACTTGTCCGAATCAATCGTTTGACCAGCGGGGAGAAACTCAAAATAAATTATGCCCTTGCAATCCCACCAAACACAGAGCATCACCTTCATCGGGTGTAAACCGGCCTTTGCCATTGCTTCACCATGCTCACCTGCCTGTTTCCATGTGCGTTTGCGCTGAACATTGTTGTACAGGACCCATTTCTCATCGCCCGTCACTAATCGATCCAAAAACGGCTCGTTTTTGAGCCGCCCGAGTAAAAAAACGGCAGCAGAAACTCGCTGGATTTTGTTCCTCTCCGTCATCAAATGGGGCACCCATACATCGAGCTTCAAATCGAAACCGATTTTTTTTAAACGCCGAAAAGCGGTTGATCGGTCAACGTTAAGTGCTGTAGCAACTTCCTCTGTTGAAATTCGCGGAGTATTCTGAACTAAAGTTCGCACAACATCGTCATCAATGTCTGAAAGTCGACCTGAGCGTGGCTCGTCTTCAAGGTTAAACTGTCCGCGGCGAAATTTCGCAAACCATTTTTCCACAGTTCGTTTAGCTGGTGCTTGATCTTGATAAACCTCTTGAATGTTTTTTACGGCTGCTGCAACGTTTATTCCTTTCCGAAACTCGTAAAGCATAACATGCCGTAAATGCACCTTTTCGACACTCATTTTGAAAGTAATCTTTCTCGAAGCAGTTCGTATCTACACAAATTCTTTTGTTTGAAATGAACGCTGCACACGTCACCTTTCCAACGATATGTCTTACGGAGATGGCGGTATTAATGACAAAACTTTACGCCGCTTCTAACGCCATCTATTGCCTCCGCACGAACTTTTGCACTCACCCAATATGTGGATGAGAATATTAAAATTTTAAAAAATCTGCAGGAAGAAATCAGGATGAAAAATGTATTGTGTATGAATGCTCTTCATCAAAATATTCACCTGTTATTGTCAATGATATCGAAATCCCCGGAAAAATAAATAATAGAATACTTACAATTAAATCAGTATAATACAGACATAAGCAAGCAAAGGATCATTGCGAGTCGTAATGGTAAAAGAATTGTCAAAATTTAACAAAAATAAGGAATGTTCTGAAATGCAATGGCTCGTAGACGAACTACATGCTTCAATGCAAAAGAATTTTCTACGCAAACGCGTCGTTGTGCGTGGATACGTTGATCTGTGGCAGGCTGAGGCAGTAGAGATGCGTCCTTATGCGAGATTCAACAAAGATCATTACTTACAGATACTTACAGTTACCGATGTGCTGAGTAAGTATGCATGGACTGTACCGCTGAAGAATAAATGTGGAAGTGGGATAGTTAGAATTATCGCAAAGTTGATTCAAGACGACGATAGATGTCCGAAGAATCTTCTAATCAACCAGGGCAAGGAATTTTGCAACACTAATGTGCAAAAGCTGATGAATAAACACAATATCATTAGTCAACGTATTCCGTCATGAAGGTTTTTGTCGTGGAGTGATTCAATCGTACGTTGAAGAATGATATTTGGAAAGTTTTTATATTTAATGGAACTTAAAAATGGGTCGACATATTGTCGCGTCTCGTGTCGAAATGCAACGGGCGCAAATACCGAACCATCGATTTGCGTCGAGTCGATGTTACTACTGCGATCGCAGAAAAACTTCTAAGTACGGTGCACAGCAATGTAAAGATTGCAGCTCTAACGAGATTCAAGGTGACTCTGTATACGTGAGCAAATTCAAAACTATCTTCAATAAGGTTACACGCCAAATTGGACCAATCATGTGTTTCAGATCGACAAAATACAGACAGTTAATCCAGTGACTTACCTGCTCGAGGATTCTCGCAAACAACCGGTCGCCAGAGAATTATACGAACATGAATTGCATCGCGTCACTAATCCCAAAATACACCTTTTAAAAAAGGTGTTGCTGTAAGAGGATAATAAAGTTTATGTGAAATGATTGGGATTTGACATTTCGTATAACTCATAGATAAACAAGGATAATGTACTGTAATAATTTATTTTAATTATCGTAAACAATTTTTAAATAAAAAATTATTTTCTTAAAAAATACACATATATCTGTATAAACTCCTTTATTGTTTTTATTTACAATAGTATTTTGTAATGTCCCCATGGTAACGTGTCGATTGAATCAGGTACAATATACCGCTTGTCATCATACAGACTTAGAGCGATTTTTGTTTCGGACACTGTGTAGACTTCGTGCAGTTTTCATCTTCTACATGATTGTCAACGACTCTTTCCGACTTCTTTTCTCAAGCATTGCGTATAGTAGTCGAAAGTTATCGTTCGCGTTATGACATTATTCTTAATACCTTTAGCCATTTTCGTGTTTTTCTTACCGTCTACTCTCATTGCGTACATCTTTGCTCTAAAGTTCAACGAATTTGGTCATAATTACTCCATTATTATCATCCTCCATTAAACCCGGAATCTTTTTATTTACAAGCGGTGTAGGCGTAGGCGTTATCAGCAAGTTAATTGCTCGTATCAAATATATACTTAGAAGTACTTAGAAGTTTTTCTGCGATCGCAGTAGTAACATCGACTCGACGCAATACCGCGTTTCATATGCTCGTAGATGTCGTCGCATTGAATATAGTAAATTGGACTATCGGTGTCTGTATACATTATTTTACATTTCTCGCGATACAAAGGAGACATGTATTCGTGAAGAAATTCAAACAAACAAATCTTTTATGTCGAGAATACACATTCCCATATAGATTGGTTTGATGAATTTCACCTCAAGTTTTCGCAATTCAACGTCAATTACGCCTCGGTTCCCGCAATGACTTCCTCATTCAATGTGAATTTCTTTCCCTGAAGCCACCGCATGAGGTTTGGGAACAGATATAACAGAATAGTCGCTGGGGGCCAAATCTGGAGAATACGAGTGAGCAACCAATTCGAATCGTAATTGGTCCAATTTAGCCATCGCTTTCAAGGACGTGTGTGATGGTGCGTTATCGTAATGGTACAGAACTGTTACCTTCGCCATATGGGGCCGTTTTCTCTTTATTCCGTCGTTCAGTTTGTCCAATAACGCTGCATAATACTCTCCCGTAACTGTTCTTCCCTTCTGCAAGTAATCGATGAGAATTATGCCATGCGCATCCCAAAAAACAGAGGCCAAAACCTTCCCGGCCGAGCGTTGGTCTTTTGGCCGCTTTGGTCGTTTTTCATGGCTTTTCAACCACTCTGCAGATTGCCTATTGGATTCAGGCGTATGGTAATACATCCACGTTTCATCCATCGTCACAAAACGTCGAAAAAAGTCCGCTCGATTACGCTGCAACAACGCCACATTGGCCGTTGAATCATCAACGCGCTGCTGTTTTTGGTCGACGATCAGCAAACGTGGCACCCATCGCGCAGATAGCTTTTTCATATCCAAAACATCGTGCAAAATGTATCCCACCCGTTCTTTTGAGATACCAACAGCCTCAGCTAACTCGCGCAACTTCACTTTACGATCACTCAAAATGATTCGATGCACTTGCTTTACGATTTCCGCATTCGTAACCTCTTTTGGTCTTCCAGAGTGAGGTGCGTCTTCGGTGTTTGTACGACCCATTTTAAATTCACTAAACCATCGATAAACTGTTGTTTTCGAAGGAGCAGATGTGGGATAACATTTTTTCAACCATTTCATTGAATGTTCAAAAGTTTTTCCCATCAAAACACAATGTTTGATTAATATGCGATATTCCTGTTTTTTTATTTTTATGACGAAGGCGAAGGTAGAGATACTTAAACGACTGTAGCTTGTAAACGAATGAACGAAATGTCATGAAACTTCATACGTAAACTAGTGACAGATGAACCTCTCGAAATAAATCATGTTCATTTTCTTGTGGCGCCACCTACTGAGAAATCCCGGGACTTTTCAGCCCATGTAGTAGGTTGACGTGTTCGTCCATTGTCCAGTCAGTAAGACGTATCGGAAAAATTGCGTGTCTTATTGTTTCCTTTTCCACCTTATTTTCGACGTTATACATATAAATAGATATATTGTTCAATCGTTCGAATTTTGTTATTTGTTTTACAGACATCGGAAAATCATTATTCTGTAAATTTAACACTGATTTGTGGTGTCAATACTAGGATTCGCGATCCAAGCGTCCTTTAGCTGGATGTAGAGCTGCGACCATTGCCCACGCAAAACATGCATTGTCCGTGGATTGTACGTTCATCAATATTTTCTTCAGCCGTATCTCGCGCGGTAACTCGAAATGACAGCCCGCATGTACCGGATTGTATTAGGTGAGCAAAAAGTTCTAAGTTCTTTTTGGCAAAATTCTATTTTTATTCTAAAACAAACAAAAAATATTAGTCAGCGAAATGTTCCCCCGTTAGCATCAATGACCTTTTGACATCTTCCGGGTAGCTTGCGAATTCCATAACGATAGAAGCTCACCGGTTTTGAAGGGTTAAAGTCATCAATGCATTTTCGTATATCTTCAAATCTCACGAAATGTGTATCAGCCAAGTGATGCAGCAGCGACTGAAATAAGTAGTAATCGGAAAGCACCATGTCTGGATTATACGCCGCGTGCAGAAAAATTCCTAACCTAACGAAAAGATATTGTCCTGAGTGACTTTCGCAATATGTAATCGGGCATTGTCACGAAGTAGGATCACTTTACGACTTCTTTAGCCAGTAAATGGCAATAAATCTTATCTTATAATGCTTCGCTCAAATTGGTCAGTTGTTGATAGCGATTTGCCGTGATTCTTTCACCAGATTATAACAACTAGTAATATAACACACCTTTCCAATTGCACCAGATGCAGAGTAAAACCTTCTTGGCGTGGATAATAGGTTTTGATGTTGATGTCAAAGGTTGACTAGGATCAACTCATGATATTCTACGTTTAGGGTTATCATATAGAATCCACATTTTATCGCCTGTAATGATTTTGTGCAGAAAATCTTTCTTCCGAAACTTTAAACGCAAACTGAGTGCAGTGTCACGCCGTCGAATTTGAATGTTTTCAGACAGTTCATGTGGAACCCATCTGCCTTACTTCTGAACCATTTTCATATTATGTAAACGTACGGAAATGGCTTGCCGCGTAACGCCAAGCTGTTCTGCAAGCTTTTTTTCAGTTTGCGCAGAGTATATATCTAGCAATACTTGCAATTCGTTCGTTTCAATCTTTTGAGGGCGTCCAGTACGCGGTTCATCTTCAAGACTGAAATCTCCTTGGCGAAATTGTTGATACCATCTTTTATACGTAACATAACTTACAGCGTTCTTTCCATATACTGCACAAATCATTTCAGTGGCTTTAGCATATTTTTCTTCAGATGAAATGCGAAATAGATGGAAAATCAAATATGCTATATTGTTATTGTTGTCGTGAACATTACTAATTTTTTTAGGTTATGTGCATCGAATGCTAAACCTTATGGCACTGTAGAAAACCAGATGTCAACACTTTAACTCTTTGCGATCTGCAGATTTCGCTGGAAGTACAGATTTCGATGGGAGTACCAGCAGGTCCAAACAAATTTAGCGTTTTGCAGTTACTTTTTCTCTAGCCTCGTTCGCCATGCTGCTCGCCAGGCGATCATGAATGATATCATGTCGCCAGGCTGGTGGCACGGACTTCTATGACGACTTTACGAATGCCGCCACTGTAACGGCATGGACCGCCAAGGGCTAAAATCGCAAATGGGCGGAAAGATATATAAAATTTAAATTGTTGTTTCGGTTGTATGAAATCTATAACTCAGAATTTTTTTGCTCACCTAATACTTGTTCACATTGACCGTTAGATCGAGTATTCCCAACAATGCCCACCCGCTGTTGCGTTCTTGGAATTCTTCCAAAGACGCTAGGGTGGGTTCGATCACGCACCGCTTGTACCATTTTTTTAAATCAGATGTGGAAAAAAGTTCATAATTTCTCGTAATAATACTTCTGGCTGCGTGTTCATCACCCGCGACAAACTCACCATTAAACACAGTGTTCACTTTGAGAGTCCTGTATCTCTCCCTATCATTTTGCACATGTTCGATAACTATGTTCTTTGCTTCTCGAAGAAATCTTTGAGGTCCGACATAATCTGAATTTACAACCACACGGTTAATACGTGGCTTTTGAACGCAGTGTCGACTTTGCTACAAGAGCCCTATATTAGAATTCCCGGCACCCGCATGCATAAAACATGTACGCAATGAATTTTTTAGACCCTCTATTCGCGCGATACGAGCGACCAACGAATGCACTGAACCAGTCGAAAATCGCGGATTTTTCACTCGGCTATGTCCCTCCAATGATTCAAAACACTCGTTACATCGTTTTTCCCACGGACAGTACTTGCCTGGCAAACTCAACCGAGCAGACTGCTTCCGCAGTTCATGGTCAATTCGCGCGATTTCTTCCATTTTTTCACTGCGTTCTTTAAAATAATGCAATCACTATCTCAAAGTATTTAAAGTATGGTCGCTATAGTGAAAATACGAATTTATATACTGCACTCCACAAACAATTTGAATACAATTCAGAGTTCGGGTCTTCTGTGCCGGAAGCCGACCTACACCACCCTTATACTTATACATGTACGTCTCATGTATCTTCCATTTGAAATTGGTTCAGACATGTCTTTTAGCGCTTAGGAAAAAAGGGTAAAGTTTATGGACAGAGTCTATATGAAGCCGATAGAAAACTGTAAACGTTATTTTGTCATTTGTACTCAAGTATACATTTCAAAAACCGTCTCTCAGATAGGAAAAATAAGGAAAACCCTTACCCTGGTCATTTACTCTTATATATGTCTCATGTTTCTTTTTCTATTTGAAACATGTTTTATTATGCCATTTAGCGCTTCTCGAAAGGAAAAAAGGTTTATGAACAGAGTCAATACAAAGCCGATAAGAAACTGAACGTTATCTTGCCATAAGTGCTCAAGTACACGTTCCCAAATCAACTCTCAGATAAGGATAAGGAAAATCCTGGTTTTCTATTCTTACATACGTCTCATATATCTTATTCACCTTGAAACATGTTCTGACATGTCTTTAAACGCTTATCGAAAGAAAAAATGTTTATGGATAAATTGAGAAAAACGTAAAAGATGGGAAATTGTCCGTATATATGTAGCTCATATACGTTATTACATTTGCTCTACAAAATATTCAACTGATAAGCTGTGATTCAAAATGTATACTATCAGTGCTGAAGGGAAACGCAATAATTACACAGGACCACAAAAAAAATTGATGAAAGGTTCTTTCGACCAGACTACGTGGATTATATGTTTCTTGGGTCGCTGAAACCGAATCCGAAGCCAGTTTTTCTCCATCACGTCAGGATTTTTCATAACCTCAAAATTAAGCCCAAAATTCAGCAACTCGTGGAATCATTAACCACCGCAAATTCTAATCACCGAAAACTCCTTGATCCCATAACCCTTCTACTTTGAAAACCCAAAAACGCATAACCTCATTACCACATAACCTCAAAACCCGACCCGAAACAATAACACGTATCTCTTACGTCACAAAGTCGCAGTACATTAACTCTTAATCAAAGTATTGTAAACCACATTATGTTCAAACCCTATAACTTCTAAAACCTTTTACACTAAACCCCGTTAACACGAAAACCCCATAACCCCGTAACCACATAACCTTAAAACCTGACCAAAAAGAGGGACATGCGTCTCTGACGTAAGAAAATCGCAGTAAATGAATTCTTAATCAAAGTATTGTAAACCTCATTTTGTTCAAACCCTATAACCTCTTAATCTCTTAACTCTACACCCTTTTAACCCAAAAACCCCATAATCTCGTAACTAAATAACCTTCAAACCCGACAACTCCGTTGCCCACCGTCACCACGTTGAGGTGCCCCGGATGTCGACACACGAGCTAAAACTGAGATTCGGAGCTTCAGTCTCACGCGCTAGTACATTTTGCAATTTTGAAAAAAATTAACACGATTCAGATTTTTCAAAATTCTTTTTGATAAGAATTTCCTTAAGGTGTTGAGGGGCTATATAGTTTGAACAAGATGAGATTTACAATACTTTGATCAACAGCTCATTTACTGCGATATTCTGACTTTAGAGATGCGTGTCCCTGTTTCTGTTCGGGTTTCGATGTTATGTGGTTACGGGGTTATAGGATTTTTGGGTTAACAGGTTGAAGGGTTAAGGGATTAAGAGGTTATAGGTTTTGAACATAATGAGTTTTACAGTACTTTGATTAAGAGCTCATTTACTGCGATTTTCTGACGTAAGAGATACGTGTTATTGTTTCGGGTCGGGTTTTGAGGTTACATGGTAATGAGGTTATGCGTTTTTGGGTTTTCAAAGTAGAAGGGTTATGGGATCAAAGAGTTTTCGGTGATTAGAATTTGCGGTGGTTAATGATTCCACGAGTTGCTGAGTTTTAGGCTTAATTTTGAGGTTATGAAAAATCCTGAAGTGATGGAGAAAAACTGGCTTCGGATTTGGTTTCAGCGACTCAAAAAATATATAATCCACGTAGTCTGGTCGAAAGAACCTTTCATCGATTTTATTTTGTGGTCCTGTGTTATTAAGTTCTCATCAAAGAAGACGAAACATCTTCATGCAAAAATGATAAATGTGATACGTAAGTCATAATTTTTTCTACATTTTCATGATTTTTATTTACATTATTTGAAAAATAGATTGTTTTAGTTTTATTTTTTCATAACTTTATAACGCAACTTTCAGACGGTATTGAACAGCTAGTATTTTAGGGAGGACATAGGCATTAACATTCACATCATATAAATATCTTGAAATCAGAGTCAGCGCAGGACATGTCTCGTTTGTAGAAATTGCTCATGGTGACAATTGCGGCAATCAATTGGTTTTGCCTATTTTACTGTGAAGAATTTCTGATTCAAAAACGTGCAGACATCAAATGACATATAAAGTCAACGGAATCTCATTTTTCACCGAAATGAATTTGAGAACTGGCGATGAATTCTGTAAGATCCATGATGAAAAAATTATTAAGCTTACTCTGTTAAATAAGTCTACGTAATTAAAATCCGAAACAATGTATATGTTATTTAATCTCGAGACTAGCATCGATTATAAGTATTCATGGCTCTGTGAAAATATGAATCTTGTTGAAATGAAATTTAAAAAATTTGTAAATATCTTGCGAGAAAATAATATCACCGAAGTACGTTATATAAGATTCTCGAATTGTGATACGCTGCTAAAACAGTACGTGAGAACAACGATTTCGATAGCGAGGCTCTTGTCGACTGTGAATTGTTGGCATGTGCTTTGAAAAATATTGTATGCGATGCTTAAAAATTGTGACAATGCAACGCACATTAGAAAACTCACGGGCCAAACGTTGGATTGTTATCAGTGTTTTGAGCCACATAAGTTTATTACACACGACACACGTCTGATGTGCGTGTACAACAATATACCGTCACGTGTAGCCAACAATAGACAACGTGCCGTTGTTAAGTACGTCGAAAACACGGTGGAGGTAGTATTTGAACCTGCTCTGCCGTGAAAAGAGAGTGATTCCCACGGGGTCCGTCCAATCGACAAGATCATAAGTGACTCCGGATCTCAATCCCTAAGTCGTGGAGACGAAACGATGAATTCGCCGCTTTTGTCGCGTGTTCGCAATCTCCGGATACGACGATCCTTCCTTCCGGCAAGAACGAGGTGGTGTTATCGCCGTCTATCCCGTGAAAGTCGCGGGCAAAATTTTTACCTTTCCAGAGCAGTGAGTTCACCGCCTCCTCCGAGGATTCCCAGCCCTCTCGCCTGCCGACCATGGAGTATCAGGAAATAGCGCGAGTTGAGCTGGTGTATTCGCCGTCTCTGCCGAGTACTCCCGGCCTAGCCGAATCGACTTTTGCCCCAGATAACGCAAATACCGGGGCTAGCGTGTGCCCCGTGTGCCGTAGCGTCACCGCTGACTACGCCGAATTCCGAGGCTTGCACTGAGCCCTGCCCGCGTTACCGAATCGATCTCACCGCTAAACCACCATATCCGCCGAATTCTGACGACTAGCCGGCGCGTGGGCAATCCAGTTGCGCTGCACCCGCCCTATCATCGCGTTATCCTGCCCGCTCGCCACCGCCGGGCTCACCGTACAACGAAGAGCACGATATCACGTGTCCTCGACTCCGGGGTCCGAACAGCGCGAGAGCTGCACAGGCTCGTCACCGTCGAGAAAACCAACCGGAGCATGCGAAATCGCATGCGGCCACGGTCTAATTCGAGGTCTGCGGATCACCCGCCTTCGAGACACCGCGACCAACGAGTGCAACCTGCCGCGTGCACTCTGCCCGCAATTTATTCTCCGCCGCATACACCGAACGCGAGATCGTCAATGAAATCTACGGCTGCATTTATTCATCAATACGACAACGCCCGATACAAGAGCTCGCGACTAAACACCGCGCCTGCTCCCCGCAGTCCCGCAACTTTCGTCGACGCCGTCTCGCACGCCGTAGGCTGTGTGTACATCGCCGCATACTCACAGCACCTATTGTATTTCGGGAATTTGACACTCTGCAATATACGGCCAGACCAAAAACAATATTTCCGCGAAACACGGAGCGATCCGTGTGTATGTATCAAACGTTATACTAAACTTGTGTTTGTCACTCCTAAATTAATCGCAAAAGCAAAACAACATATCACCAGCCTGACACAGCGTCCGACAAACTGTATGTAAACACTCAGACGTAGATTCTAGCAAATAAACAAGTTCGCTTCACTCGCTCGCTAGTTCACTCGCTCACTCACTCGTTCATTCACCCATTCATTCACCCACTCCTAGGCAGAGCGCCTAGCAATCCGGCGAGCAATCCCGGGACCACTGGCACTGTAGCAAACTAACTAGTAGCGACCAAACTCTTTCGTAACGCAAGGAGCCCCGGAACCAGTACCGCAGAACGATCTACCGACCACACCGTAACCATCAGCGGTTACAAAATGAATACAATTTGATTAAAATAAGCTGTTATAATTTTAAAAATGAATATTTCTTTTACACTTACTTTTCCTCCTTACCATATATAATATAAGTAAACGCGTCGAAAATTATAATGTAACCATTTTAATAAAAACAGCCGTATCACAAAAGCATATATAGCTAGGACAGCTGGTAAACGCAAATCTAAGGTACGAGTCCTATTTGTCCTTTTTTTCCTTCAAGTCATTTTTCCTATTTTTACCTCACACACATTCGAAAAGACTTTATACGCAGAATTGTATAAACATTAAACATTTCATAAACTGTATTATGAACGTACGTAAAACGTTAAACAACGTTCAAAAAACATGGTTACCGTTCTTTAACGTTTGCTACTTGTTTCTCTGCCGTTCTTTGCCGTTTGTCAACCGTTCCTTTGCCGTTCTTTACCGTTTGTCACTTGTTTATTTCCGTTATTTTTTTTACGTTTGTCGGCCGTTTTACCGTGCAAGGTTGTTTATTTGCGCAAAAGCGGATTGTCGCGAACCGAGTAAGCAAGCGCAGATGGATGGAGATGATCGCTGCAGACAAACACAGAAAGGGTTGTAGATGGAAATGAACCACCGTGGGCGATTGAACGTGGGCCGCTAGAGGGGCCCGTTTGCCGACCGCTGGAGAAATATTGATCACTGAAAGAATATCGACCGCTGGAGGGGGCGACGGTGGTCTGTAATACAATACATTACATCAGTCTCCGTGCGCGTGACGTCAGCCCCAACTACAAATTGCTTTCTTTCCCAACGTGACGTCAGCTTCCACGCCCTAAGTACACCCTCCTTCCCCACACACCCCTCGGAGCTCATGAGTTAGAAACCGTCTCTTACACCTATTTAAGCTCTCATCACATATTATGCTACTATCTTAACCCATTAACGCCCAAACGACGCGAATTTTAAGTAACATTTCAACGAGTTTTTCTTTATGCTATCGGTCTACAAAAAAATTTCACAGGCTCTTTTCCAACGTAAAATTTCATGTTCTTTCAGAATTCGAGGTCAAAATTGCCATTAACCCTTAAGGAAAAAAAATATGGCTTATTTAAACATGGAAAACGTGAAAATTTTCGAAACATTTTTTTCTGAATTTTTTTTGCAATAATACCGCAAAGGTATCATCTTTTAATCACGATCAGAGGTGACCATAGGGGTTGAAGATTAACAGGAAATTTTTATATTAATAGTGAATCACTTATTTTTCACAAAATGGCGTCGAGAATGTAAAAATTTTATTAAAATCTTAACTTATCGTTTTCTTGAAAACTATAGACTTTAGGAAAAAGTTTCTAAGAACAATAATGTCTTAGAATTAGTCAAGGAACACTTTCAAATTTTTTCAGAATTTTATCAGACAATTTTTGATTTTTTGATAAATTCGGGAAATCCAATTTTCCAAAAATGTCTTTAAAAATTCTGAAAAATTTTAAGAGTGTTCCTCAACTGATTCTAAGACATTTTTGTTCTTAGCAATTTTTTCCCACAGTCTATAGTTTTTGAGAAAAAAATTCTTTTATCCTTCAATTTGGCAAAAAAAAATCTTCATTTTTATGTATACAAACATGTATACCGACGGACATGTGTCTTTCTTTAATTTCTCTCTCTTTCTCTCTCTCTCTCTCTCTCTCTCTCTCTCTCTGCGTGCGTGTGGGTGAATAGATGTGTGTATCTGCAATACGCACATACATAAAAAGAAATTTTTTTTAATTTCTAGTATTCTTCGGTAATTTGGTACTAACTTGTATTTACTAAAAATTGTAGTCAATATAGAGTGGGTATTAGAATACCGTAGACTTACTATAAATTGTATATAAAATTTTGTTTCTATCTACCACCACAAATATATAAATGTGCATAAATGAACACATAATTATACAACCGCACTCGTTCATGTATATCCATGTACATGTGATAATGTGCGTACATATATTTTCATAAATATATACACTTATATTTATATGTGATACATGTTTGTATACATAAAAATGAAGATTTTCTTTTTGCCAAATTGAAGGACAAAAGAATTTTTTTCTCGAAAACTATAGACTT
>NW_014554173.1:0-2189 GCF_001313825.1 Dinoponera quadriceps
GGTTGGAGCAGCTCGTAATACACTACCCCCAGCTGATCCCACCAAATGCACAGCATGAGCTTGGAACCGTGGATATTTCGCTTTGGCGTTGATGCTACTGCTTCGCTGGGCTTAACCCATGATTTTTTACGCTTGGGATTACTGTAGTATATCCACTTTTCATCACCAGTCACAATACGATGAAACCTTTCCTTCTTTGTCGTTGAAGCAGCTGTTCACACGCGACAAGACGCCGTTCGATGTCTCTCGGCTCCAATTCGTACGGCATCCAAGATCCTTCCTTTCGTATCATTCCTAATGCTGTCAGACGTTTTGAAACTGTTGTTCGATCAACTCCTAATGATTTTGCAACATCGGATTGCGTCTGACATGGATCTTCAACAAGTAATGTTTCCAATTCTTCGTCTTGAAACTTTTTGGTGCACCACTGCGTTCTGTATCTTGAACATCAAAATCACCATTTTTAAATCGGTTAAACCAATCTCTGCATGTTCTTTCCGACAGAGCATGATCACCATAGGTTTCTACAAGATTTCTGTGTACTTTAGCTGCAGATTTCTTCTGAATAAAATAGTGCAGTAAAATTTCCCGCAAACACGGTTTATTTGGCACGAAATTTGACATGTTTTACGCTACAAAAAGAAAATGTTCTTTATAGATTAATGGAAAGACACGCACTGATTTTAAACATAGGTTATAGAACTTCAATATAGATAGATCATCATCTTGAATTATACACAGAAAATTTTTATACCGCCATCTGATGGTGAAACGGCGAAAACTTATTGACACTCCCAATATATATTCCTATTGAATACGGCATGCATTGCAAAATTTCTCGAAGAAAAAGTGACACAACTTCTTTAGTCTTTGATATTTAAGAAATATAATTTGCCCTTTATTATATAACAGATAACTGGTGCAGGTCACGGAATTGGGAAAGAATTAGCAATTGGTTATGCGTCCTTGGGAGCAACAATAGTATGTTGGGATAACAATGAAAAAACCAACAAGCAGACAATGAATAAAATTAAAAAAATGGGGAAAAGTTCAATACACGCTTATCGGTACGTATGTCGCCAAAATTTGTTTTATACGTTTTCCGATAAAGTCTGATAAATAATGCGTAATAATTCAAATATTTTTTTTATGTACCAATACAGTTTTAGTTATTATTTCTAGAAGTAAATTAGTATTTGTTTGTGTCTTATAGATGCGACGTATCAAACAAAAATGAAGTTTTCAATGTGGCAGCAAAGGTGAAAAAAGAAGTTGGAGATGTTACTATTTTAATCAACAATGCCGGTATTGGATCCCCTTGAACATTATTAAATTACGACATCAATGAAATCTCTCGGGTCGTGGATGTTAATCTCATGGCACACTATTGGGCAAGTGTATTTGATAAAAAGTAAAAAAGAAAGAGAAAGAAAATGTGTAAATTGTGTAAAAGAGCCACTAATGTTATCTTAATATTTGTGGCAATATTTATAGTGTATTGATCACAAATAATTACGTCTATTAAAAACAAAAGACAAATAAAATGTGACAAAAACAATATCTATCTAATTAAACGTTATTTTTAGACGCTAAAAACATTTCTACCAAACATGATCGAAAGAAATCACGGTCACGTTGTGGCAATTTCATCGCTGGCAGCGTTACATGGCGGCCCGCATGGAACGCTTTACTGCACTACAAAAATTGCAATCCGAGGTAATCAGACTCATCTTCATTATCGATGAAATCGATAATAAACGATGTCAATATGCTATCTGACTGCCATTGAGTTAAAATATTTACTTTAATAATACTAATTTTATAATATATCTATTAAATTAAAAATTCACGAAAAGATTAAAATGTACAAGCAATTTATCTTATTCGCGACGTTTTGGTCGCATGTGATATTACATTGAACATATACTATCCGCGTAACCATTTGAAACTATATAGATTATTACTATCTGTACCTATGTACATAGTATTTACCAGCATCTAGATAAAGTTATCTAAACAACCCTGCAGATGAATAAATATATTATCTTTATCTTTATCTAGATGGAAGAAAAATAAAATATATTCATTTTCATCTTAGATAAAAAAACATTGTCTCATCTAAAAATTATCTAGAATAATATTATGGTCCATGCTCTCAACTTACTTTTCGATAAAATAAGTGAAATAAT
>NW_014554174.1:0-2923 GCF_001313825.1 Dinoponera quadriceps
CAGCAATAGACCGCCACCATAGTATACACGACGTGTAATCTTTCGGGATGTTTGTATAGGACCGTTGTATACCGCTCTCTTGTACGTAAATGGTTAAAAGAACAAAAAAGGAGAAAAGGAAGAAAAAAGGAGACAAAGAGGATGAATAAAACAAGAATCATGTATTAGGTTGGTGCATACAAAATGTCGGATTTTCTTTACATGTGAACGTTTGTCTCCCTGCTTTCATTATGCTTTTGTTTTTGGCATAACCTCTTTTACAGTCGTACTGCCCATTGCCAGAGTCATATTTTAATAAAGAAGATTTTTTCAAAAGTGTGCTCTTTTGTTAACTGTTTTGAATTTTGTACGGATATTAATTCAACCGATATTCGTGCAATTTTTTTATATGAGTATAAAGTTGGCAATAATGCTGCAAAAGCTACACGCAATATAAACCAGGCATTTGGGGAGAATACTGTTAACGAACGAAAAGTGCAGCGTTGGTTCGAAAAATTACGGTCAGGTGATTTTTCCCTACAAAATGAACCACGTGGAAGACCCAAAACGTATGTGAATAATGATGTTCTAAAAGCATTGGTGGAAATGAATTTGACTGTATCTACAAGGGAACTTGCTATCATAATNATGTACCGCCCAATATTTCTCCATGACAACGCTCGGCCGCATACGTCGTACAAAACGATTGCAATATTAAATAAGTTAAAATAAGAAATTTTGCAATACCCAGTTTATTCACCAGATCTTTCGCCAACCGACTTTCATTTTTTTAAACATTTAGAACTGTTTTTACGGACTAAACATTATGAAAATGGAGACAGTCTGAAAAATCCCATATCAAAATTTATTGATTGCAAAGATCAGAATTTCTTTAAGACAGGCATTTATGCATTAAATTCTCGTTGGGAAAAGTGTATTCAAGCAAATGGAGAATATTTTGATTAAATAAACAACTTTTGGAAAAAGATATGCAGTTTTATATATTCAATTAAAAATCCGACATTTTATACGAACCAACATAATATATCTAATATTTTGTAATTCGTTCGAGCATTTTTGGATTTGTATGATATTTCGGTACTGGCACAGTGTATGTAATAAACTGTCGAACAAAAAACATCCCGATAAGATGTCTGAATTGCAAGAGCTAATTATCTATCGATCTCTGTCCGTTCGCCCACTTTGCTCACCGGAGATTTATCGAAGTGAAACATAGTTATTAACACAGAGAAAACAAGTTTTACTGGAACAGCAAATTGTTTGTTAATACAGTGACTGCAAAAAAAAATTGGTTACACAGAAAGAATAATTTTGCCGTTGAAGCAAAGCGTCGTTGCAACAGCAATAAAATTTAGTTAGTGGAACCAAATCTTTCTGCTGTCGAAACAAATTTTTTTGCAGTCACTATATTAACAAACAATTTGCCGTCCTAGCCAAATTTTTTTCTCCGTGAACCATTCCCGGTTGTTGGATATATAATTAAGTTTATACGTATGGCTTGTAATTTGATGCTTATTTCATGATTTCTGTGTTCCTCGTTTAGAACTTGCCTTTGAATCGATTTCTTATTTTGTAGATGTTCGTGTTATTTGTGTTACTTAGAACGTTGCCATCCTTTAAAATAATCAAATGTATATCAATATATATCAAATCTAGAACTATCTTTACAAATAATTACTGCAATTGGATTTATTGAAAAAGGGCCGGGAATTAATTTTTACACCTAATAGTTATTAGTGTTTGGTAAATATTCGGGTAATTTGAGAAATACTCAAGTTCCCAGATTTTTTAAGTTGTACTTCAAAACCTTGATATGGCGGCAAAAAGGTTCAGTATAAATAAGTGCAAAAATTGATTGGATTTAGACAATGAGAATTAGTTTGTACACCTAATGTCTCAATAGACTCCACGTGTGTGGTCTACCAGAATATGATTTCTCATTTTGCAAAGTAATTACTGCATATAAACCGATCGATATTACATCGTCTGTGTTCAGTGGAACAAAGTGATCAGTGGACCGTCAGTGTTTAATGATCTTTACCGTTACATTTCCAAATTTAGACTAATTATGTTGACGAATTATTCAATTATGTTGACGAATTATTCAACTATTGTTGACGCAACCGTCGTATTTTCTGAACGCTGCCATTGTTCCCTTAATATATCAGTTTAATCAACTGGGAGTTTCTATTTGTTAATTAAAATAATCAAATCAATGGATCGACGAATTTGTGCTAACGACAAAGCTTATAACAACAAAGCTTATGAAAACGTGCAAACGTAAAATTTGTGGAGTCTCCCTTTCATTGCACATCAAAACAAAAATTCCTAAATAAAATGTGAGTCAATTATTTTATTATTATTTATTACACACAGAGAAAAATAATTTTACTGCAGTAGCGAAACCATCTTTGCTACTGCATATTCCTTGCGATACCGATAAAATTTAATTAACATAACACGTTAGTGAATTAGTCGTAGTTAGACAAGAAATAGTTTTGTTACCAAAATAGAAAATATTCTGCTGCGTGAATTTTTCTTTAGGACATGTTAATTTGCTGTTAAAACAAAATGCAGATTTTTTACATTTAATAATTTGTTCTTATAGCAAAATAATTTGTAGAATCAGCAAAAAAATCCAGCAAATGGCAATTNATTATTATTTATTACACACAGAGAAAAATAATTTTACTGCAGTAGCGAAACCATCTTTGCTACTGCATATTCCTTGCGATACCGATAAAATTTAATTAACATAACACGTTAGTGAATTAGTCGTAGTTAGACAAGAAATAGTTTTGTTACCAAAATAGAAAATATTCTGCTGCGTGAATTTTTCTTTAGGACATGTTAATTTGCTGTTAAAACAAAATGCAGATTTTTTACATTTAATAATTTGTTCTTATAGCAAAATAATTTGTAG
>NW_014554175.1:0-301 GCF_001313825.1 Dinoponera quadriceps
GGTAAAAGAAATCATTCTGGAAGCGAAATTGCGAGTTTTCGTGTAATAGACGAAATAACTAAAAATGTCGAATGAATCTTGCGTTTCTTTACGTTAAATCGTGAACGGATGTGAGCTGGCGAGTGTGATTGAAATATTCTGCTTTATTACGTTATTTCCATGCGGCAGCCTCGCACATTTCAGCCGGCGAGCGTTTCTTTCGATTCTACATCAGAAAACGTGAACTAATGCAAAATCATGTTTCGTCTTGTATCTTTTCGACTAAATACGTTAGTTCCATTAGGAAAGATAAAAGAAATCC
>NW_014554175.1:363-745 GCF_001313825.1 Dinoponera quadriceps
AATGAACCTTGCGTTTCATGCGTTAAATCGTGAACGGATGCAAGCTGGCGTGTGTGATTGAATATTCAGCTTTATTAAGTTATTTCCATGCGACAGCCTCGCAGATTTCAGCCGGCGAGCGTTTCTTTCGATTCTACATCAGAAAAAGTGAACCAATGCAAATTCACGTTTCGGCTTGAATCTTATAGACTAATTACGCTAGTTCCATGAGAAAAAGTAAAAGAAATCCATCCGCTGACGAAATTTGCGAGTTTGTGTGTAATAGGCGAAATAACCTGAATGTCGTGAATCTTGCGTTTCTTTACGTTAAATCGTGAACGGATGCGTGCTGGCGATTGAAATATTCAGCTTTATTACGTTATTTCCATGCAGCAGCCTCGCA
>NW_014554176.1:0-234 GCF_001313825.1 Dinoponera quadriceps
AATCGACCCATTTCTTAAACGGATGGTGACTAGGGATGAGAAATGGGTCGTATACGACAACATTGTGCGAAAACGATCATGGTCAAAGCGCGGTGAAGCAGCTCAAACGGTGGCCAAACCAGAACTAACGGCTAGGAAGGTTCTGCTGTGCATTTGGTGGGACTGGAAAGGAATCATTTATTATGAGTTGCTTTCATATGGCCAAACACTAAATTCGGATCTCTACTGTCAACA
>NW_014554176.1:336-565 GCF_001313825.1 Dinoponera quadriceps
CAGAAACTCCGGGAGCTTGGTTGGGAAGTTTTGATGCATCCACCATATAGTCCGGCACCAAGCGATTACCATGTTTTTCTTGCATTGCAAAATTTCCTTAGTGATAAGAAATTGGCATTAAGAGAAGATTGTGAAAATCGATTACTAGAGTTTTTCGCCAATAGGTAAGCCAAGACTTCCATGAGAGAGGCATTATGAAGCTACCTTTAAAATGACAACAAATTATAAA
>NW_014554177.1:0-609 GCF_001313825.1 Dinoponera quadriceps
GCAGCCCTGCCAGTACGCTTTGGTCTTGTGAGCGCGATTATGCGATGTTTGTTGCGTACACCCTCTTCCAGGACGTAACAATAAAAAATAACATATTTAATTTTAAAAACAAATCGTACTATTTCGCAATCACGTAAGAAATTATTACACTTTACTCACAGCGGAATTATATAATGTATCTGGGCAGATCCATTTTGCGCAATTCAACTTTATATCATAACAAAAATACTAAACTGCCTAAATATATGTGATGACTAAAAACGTCATAGTAATTTTGTTAGAAAGAAGAAATATTTGACTATAATTAATAAACAAACGTTATGCATGCAATGCCAAAATGACAAAAACATATCAAGTCAAATGGAAAAATTGATCTGGCTTAGAAATCAGTGTAATCCATCGTTATATAATGGAGAATTATAAGTACGTAGAAATGTAGAAAACTACGTTTTTTGAATATATCATATGTAGTGTGACGATGCAAAATTGTGCCGGTCACTCATGCGGTGGCCTGACCGAGGGGGAGCCAAGGATTCGCGCTTTCTCGCTGAGAGAGGGCAACCGAGGGCCGATTTTTGGTCCTGTGTGCTCTTTGCGCACAAGACAGAT
>NW_014554178.1:0-1668 GCF_001313825.1 Dinoponera quadriceps
CCTGCCCATGACACCACATTGGTGTCAGCGGTTGTGAAAGTGTTAAAATTCGAGCTCCTCTTGATTGCCATACCGCTGATTAGCACACCGGATCTTCTTAACAGAGGATAATTGGTTTATCTCAGCGTGCTTTTTGGTGTCCTGTGTCAAACATGCAAGATATCTCGGGAAATGAATCGACTTTTTCCGATGTCACAATGAGAATTTTGTAGTCACATAGGAGAAAAAGTTTTTTGAAATGTAGTACACGTATTTGTTTGATATTGATTTTGTTTAATATAAATGACATAATGTAATGTCAAATACTTGTTTGAATAAAAATGCTGTCGTTTCACTAGAGTAAACCATGTTGTTTGGTAGAAAAAAACTGTATTTTTTTGAGAAAATAATATTTGATTTTTAATAAAAAATTTATTTTGTTGCGCAGCAAATATTACTCCACTGCAACAAAGAAGTTCTTTGATATTTTTTTAATATAGTGTTACTTTCAAATAATTTATTAATTAATTGTTTGTGACAACCATTGTAATGTTTGAATGAAAATACAAAAGGTATATGATATTTAACGTAAAATATTTATTGTTTGAAAAAACAATCCCGTTTCTAGAATCAAACATTTGTTTATTGTTCCATTCCAAAAGATAGATTAGTTTCAATTAGAGAAATTTTATCAAATCCAAACAAATCTTTTTCTCTGTGCAGACACGGGAGATTCGTGTCGAAAACGATGTATTTAACGCGCGACGTGTCATAAATTAATTATAATGAACATTGTGAATTAATTAGTAAACATTCAGGTGAATTTCTGATATTGTTGCTTCGGGGAAATCGTTTCAAAAGGAAAGAGGACGTCCACGCAAACTCGGTCCACCGCTGGGTACGTAATTCGTAATTCGCCTTATGACACGCGCGATTGCACCTGTTCCGCGTAGGATCATAGTTAAATCCGACCGGCTCAACCGGCTAAACATCATGCGTTACATTTTCGTTATTAAAATGTCGCTTCGTAAAAATAAATGGTGCATTGTACGCCCGTTCCGCGGACTGCGTCGAGAGTGCCCCCCTCTCCCTCCCAGTCAAAATATCCGGCACGGACATTCAGGAAATGAATAAACGTACAATAGCTTGTCGGCGCAGAAAATATGCGAACTAATTTATCGCGCGACGTCCATTTTAAGCGCATCCAACGATCCCAACGTCATTTAACAATTTGATTAATGTGCGACGTTACACCTTTTTATTATTTACGGGAACGCGTGCGAAAAGGGCGATGTCATTCCGGTGGTGCGTTACCGAATGAAAACATCATTTGGTACGGTCCGTCAAATAAAGAGAGAGAGAGAGAGAGAGAGAGAGAGAGGATGGGGAAAGATTCCCGATGACATTGCGCCGAACAAGCGTGAGAAATTCATATTCCGCTCCCGCGATGCTGAATGTTGACGAGGCGCGGCAAGGAAAGAGCGGGACGAAGAAATGTTATTAATTGCAGTAATTGGGTTCGGTCGTAACGCGGTATTAACCCTTTCGATACATTTGACGAGTGAGACTCGTCATCTGCTTACTTGGGCATAAAATGTATTACTTTTACATATTAATCCATATAGCGACAAATTAAATCCGTCCCATGGGCATAAAAATCTTAAAATAATTCAGTACTCAAAGGGTTAA
>NW_014554178.1:4560-8125 GCF_001313825.1 Dinoponera quadriceps
GGCGACCCGTCTCATGCCCAAATCATTAGTAAAAATCGAATGGCACGAGCCAATCGATATGTTTAGTTCCTCAGCAACTTCTCTAACGGTGATGCGACGATTGGCCAATACTATTTTCTTCACATCATCAATGTTTTCGTCTGTTGTTGACGTGCTCGGGCGTCCGGCACGCTCTTCGTCGTTCCTCTGAGAACATCTTCTCGGCCCTCTGAGAACATTTTGTACCACCGATAAACGTTGCTTCGATCCAAGGTAGCTTCACCATATGCCACAGTCAACATTCGGAATGCGTCCGTGCACTTAATTTTGTTTTTCACACAATTTCCACACAACAAAATTTGATACAGATTCTTTGATCCATTTTTTGGAATAGGCAAAAATCGAAGACAAACCAAAACACGTCCAAGCAAAACAGCTGTCAAAGATAAACTGAATATTCAAAATGGCCGAACTTGTCGGCATAAGTGAAGGATATGAGTACCAACATAACGCCACAAAAAAATCGAAAATCGAATATACTTAACCGGCGGAAATTCAAAATTCGCAATACTTTTTGAACAGACCTCGTATATCAATTTGTCTGGCGGAATTTCGCGGTCGGCGTTCCGTGAAAAGCATAAATCTACGGAGTGCTTACGCGGTGGTGAAGGCGGCAGGAGAGTAGCATACAGCTCTCCTCACCTTCCTAATAATAATAAAGAGCCGGTGGTGCGGCGGAGGGGGGAGGGGGGACGAACGAAAATGCCGGAGGGAACGCGATCTACACATACTCCGATGCTGGACCAAGTGTGTTGAAGTCAAGGGAGATTATGTAGAAAAATAAAATCGCTTTTTAACTGAAAATCACAGTCTTTCATTGTCAGGCCGAGAACTTTTCACTTTGCCCTCGTATTTTCTGTAGCTTCTTCAATTAATGAACAAAAACAAAATTACGCTCCGGCTGTGGGGAATTAAGTACCGTCTCTAAATCATAAATGTCGTCGGCCGGAGGTTTTATTTCAATAACTTTATTCTCTAGTATTTCGTGAAAAATAGTCGTGGTGCGCAGTTGTATATATTCGCCTGATACGAAGATTCCTTCGGAGATAATTCTTGGTCTCCTGAGTTTCGCAGCAATACGAGCTCTCTTTTCTCTAATTTTACGTCCTCCTCGTCGTCGTTTATGAGGCATCTAGCAATACGCGCATTCTATATTAATATCAAATTTTCCTTTAGATTCTAGGTAAAGCTCCCTAGGTTATACTCACGATGGCTAACTCAGCTCCTAGGCGAGCGGCCACGTGTAGATATGCGTTGCGGACAAGGATAGCAGGCTCTACTCCTGGGCGAGCTATCTGCATAACAAATTTGACAAAGGTATTTTAGGATATTTCAGCGAACTCAAANTCCTTTAGATTCTAGGTAAAGCTCCCTAGGTTATACTCACGATGGCTAACTCAGCTCCTAGGCGAGCGGCCACGTGTAGATATGCGTTGCGGACAAGGATAGCAGGCTCTACTCCTGGGCGAGCTATCTGCATAACAAATTTGACAAAGGTATTTTAGGATATTTCAGCGAACTCAAACTCCGAGGCGAGCAGCCAGGGAGGGGGAGTGAATGTGGTAAGAGCGAGAGGACTTATAAGCAATGTTTCTAAAGTGCCTTAGTTAGAATTAAATGTTTGCTTCAATAATTATATGTTTCTTGATTTAGAACTGTTTCAATATGGCTTGCAGAATTAAAAATATGAAGTTAAGAATTTTGAATTTTGAAAAATCTTTGAATTTAGAAAGAACACATTTATTAGACACTCGAGTAAGATGTAATTACTTTATTTCAACTGGATAAGCTCTAAGTAAAATTCCAATAATTATACAAGGTGCAGCGAAAGGTATGCCCTCATTTTAGAGAGCAATCAATAAAATACTATTAAATGTAGAGGATTGGAAATTTTTTTATTACCTTTGGTACTTCAAACAGTTTTTTTACATTAACGTTTAAAAACGATATCTGCAAGATGGCGGCCTCCAATAACAATGCACTGATGTAGCCGATTTTGGAAGCTTCGGGCTGCGTTTTGGCACATCTGAATCGGAATGGCGTTCACCTCTTCGATGATTCTCCTTTTCAGTTCTTGTAAACTGACGACTGTCGATTGTTCCGCTACGAGGCTCGAATATATACACACGCAGCGATACGACTGATCTATAAGAATTCTACTATGACGCGTTATCATCGACAACATTACGACAACGAGGCGCATGATGCTGAACTCGCTTTCGACGTTATCAATGGTAGCAAACATAAAATTCAAAATCGACGAGAGGTATCGACTGCGGCGGTCGTTAAAAACAACATTGACGACTTAACAGCCGTCACGAACAACGCATTAACGCGAGCTTTGCTCATTCAATATGTAATTACGAGTGTACTCTTCGTTTTGATGATTTTGATAACAAAAATTGCCGCTTTGACCGTCGTTTTATTCGGATCGACTATTACAACCGGCCTTATTGGCGGACTATTGCTCAAACCGTTTCTAATTCGCTTGGCGGCAAACGCATCGCGATAGTATGCGCATTAGCGACGACATCTAGTCGCTTAACAGAGAACGCCGCCACCGTGGTCGAAGCGTTGGGAAACCATCTCACGGACCAAGGCGACCGATATTTGAATTCACGTCTCGTTAATTCGGCAGATCGAATTGCCATTTTCATCATTTTGAAAGTTTTACAAAAATTATCGTAAACGATTGCGAAACTTTCGCCCAAATCGAGCAGTCGTTTCCATTGTGCGACTTCGTCCTCAACAGATGCTTTCGGCAGCAAAACCACCTTTGAAATGCTCTCATTTGTAATTTTCAACAATTGTTTCTCAAACCTAGTCGTCGTTCGATATTGTTCTTTCCTTGGCTGCTGCTTCTGACCACCGACGCACCGGCTTACAGCGACGCATGGGTTGGCTGTGTTGTAGCGAAAAAATATCATTACGTCTAAACGCGCAATTGCATAAACGGGCAATCAAATTACACATTGCAGCGAGTACGTCGAAACGATTAACAGACATACATGTCAGTAATGTGACGATCATGAGACACGGTACATCCAACTTTAAGTCGTGCTTCGGAAGTACAGAATTCACGAATTGTTCGTTGGTCGAATCGAGACTTCTTGCGTTCAAAGTGCGCATACAGAACGATAAAAACTTTCGAGCGTTCGCTTGTTCCTTTCCGTTAGAGACGGATTTCAAAGTGAAACCGATGGATTATTTAAGATTCTTTCGGCTCGATTCTATTTTGTCAAACACGTCCGCTTTAGCACAACGCAAAGACGATGGCTGACGATGAAGATCTTTTCGCTGGCTTGGACGATTCGCTGCAAGATTACGCTGCGATCGTACATGGCGAATCGCAGGCATCTCGACACGCCGTTTCGAATGACTTTTACACACTCGATGATGATGATGATGATGATGATGATGAATTTTCGAACAATAATACGGACGACTTTTTACGAACGGCTGATTATCTCGCCACTGTCGCAGCGATGCGCGCCGTCGATAAACGTCGACCGAAAACTGGAATTTT